>NC_092460.1:5012519-5315549 GCF_047495875.1 Pithys albifrons albifrons
GGTGCCATTAAATCTGCACCTGATGTGTTTGTGCAGGAGGATTGCATGGCCCAGGAGCGCTGGGTGTGGGAATGGCTGGGGCTGCAATGCACACCAAAGACTACAAATCATCAGGGAATGTTAATTGAAAGGTTACATCAAATGTACAGCAGGTGGTTGGGTCTGTACTGGTAAACCATCAGCTCAGCCAGAGGTGAGTGAACTGCAAAGCTGTCACTTTGGTAATTGGGGGTCACTGCTGGGCAGATGAAGGGTAACTGGAGAAGGGTTGGGCAGGAAGATGGGGACCAGGCACTGTCCTGGCAAAACAGCACTCCCAGATGACCTTTTCATCAGCTTATCTTTGGGATTTGAGGTAAAAAGGCTGTGGAGCGGATGGAAGGGTGACCATACTTGTCATGGGGTTTGAGGTGACTCAGAGCTGTGGTTGACCTCAGGGTGTGTTCCTCTTACAACTAAAGCTGCAAACTTGCCCTTTTGCAGAAAGCAATCAGAGTCCCCTAGTGTAGCGGCCTTCTTCCATCAGCTGGATGGCTGTCACTGCTCACTCTTCCCTCCTGTAGCTTTCCTTCCTCCATCCCCCAAATTTTTTAAAAGCAAGTCGCATACTTACATTTTGTGCATAGCAGAAATAAGACCTTCCCCATCCTTTTCCATACATGCATATACACTATTTCTTCTAAAGGAAGAAATGTCTCATGACTTGAATATGACTTGATTTTATGCAGCTTTTACCTTTCTCTCCTCTCTCTCCACATTTCTTGACATAAAAATTGTGTTTTCTCACAAGTATTATGTAGAGTTATGGATTTCAAGCACCATGAGATTCTCTGATTCTGAAACTGCCTCAATGTGGAATAGAGGAAATAACTAAGAAACATGCTGTGGCGTTTTTCCTCCCTTTTCATGCAGCTTTCCTAATAAAGCAGACAAGAGACAGATTTTGCTTACAGCATTCATTGGTGTCACAGTGTTCCTCACCCTCTCCCTGCTCCCCCTCCCTGCCCAGGTGCTGTAAGCAAGGGCACATGAGTCACACCAGAGGCTGGCAACACTTCTACCTGATACTGCACTCCCAGCTTGTTCTTTGCCTTCCTGTCTGAGATGTCAGATTCCTGCTAGAAGTATTTGTAAACAACGCTCAAGAAAACTCCTAACTTTGCCTGGAGTAGTGCATCATGAATATTATAGTCATGGAATGAAAGCCTCTAGGAGGAGCACAGATGTGGTTGTAACCTACCCCATGGCACCAAGTCATGCCAAGCAGGGGGGGCAGCAGCAATCAGTCTCTTTGTGTGCATTCACACCACACTTTTCCTTCTCTTTATCAGTGTCTAATTAACTTCCAGTCAACCTGAACAAAAAGATCCATACTTGTTGCAGGCAGTAAATAAGGATGTGTTGGAAAATGAGTAAGAATTAATTTTAGCCACAGGTTGAAAAACACATAGAGTGGCTGAATTACCGGTATAGTCTCAGGTGCAATTTGATAACAAATGTTTTAAAATAACAGATCATGGCAATGATGTCAAGATGGCATTTTTCAATCCCAAATTAGTCCAGATGTGGTCCAGTCAGTATTTTCTTACACTAGACACTCCAGTCGATAGTACCAGGTTATACTGATATTACTTATCAAAGAAGCATATATGACTTTAAAAGTATCCTTTGCTAGCCTGCAACTAGAGGTTCCCTGGAAATATCTTCATATATGAATTTAGATATAAACCAGTTTAGCCCTTGTTTGGCAATATTTGTTTCCTAATGCTGATCATCAGAACAAAACTGCTGCTCTTGCAGCCACCACTACAGCACAGACCTGTCTCTGCATTATTGGGTGACCGACACAACATTTTTAATCACAGTTTGATTAAAACTAAGTGCCTAACTTAAATACAGAAAGGGATGTTTTTATTATTCTGCTCATGTTGACTAACTTCTACTTTGGTGGTCACAGTGCCTAGAGCTACACATAGCAAGGTTTTCCAAGTAGTTTATGAGATGAACCATTCTTTTAGAGCTGGTACCTTCCATAGAGCAGCATGAGCCCATCTCACCTCCTTGCTGTCCCTGAATGTGCTTTGGGAGTGAGGGAATGGAGAGGGCACTGAGCTCCCAGCGAGGGTGGAGGTGGCCACCTGCTGGGTAATGGCCTTGTCTGGGCAATTCTGGATGCAACCCAGGGACCTCACACACTTATGGGCACCACCAGAAGCACCCAGAGAGAGTGATAAGTGTTATAGTGCTGCATAATCCACTCTTCAGCCTCGGTGAGGATGGCAGGATCATACTTCCTTCCATTCTCAGATAATAACCATTTCATGTAGGCAGTTACAAGACCTATTTATAGGGATTATTTTAGTTGCCATCTTTATCCTTAAGAGGAAAGGACTGGTGCTTTGGACAGGTGGCAATTTTATGCTACTCACCCACCTCCATACCTTTTTATCTGGATGTGCAGTATGTGGTTATGTTTCCATTTGGATTACTTTCATGTTCTTTAGATGGTGAATGTTTTGTGAAAAGTGATAAAATGGATGAAAAGGTCCAGGTAGACACTGAACTGAAAACAGGTTGGGATCCTCTGATCAATGACCCAGCTATGCCTTGTTTGCCTGCACATGGAAATTTGGGAGAGGTTTACAATGAGCTGTTTGTGTAAACAATCTATGCAAACTAGTAAAAGCAAGTTATGTGAGAGAGTGAAGGAACCTTCACTGCTTTGACAACTGCTTTGCCATTGCTAAGGAAACTGCTCCCTTGGTAACCATGGTCAGTACATCTGTCTTATTTTATCTCCAATTCTCACATAGACACCATCATGGAAAGAATATTAAGACAACCAAACCCCAAACATTTCAGAAAAGCACAAGTTTTCCATTAATTTCTTTACTAAAAAGTTTAAGGGAGTTTCTGCTTTAGTGTTGATTATGGCTTTGCCTTGCCTGGATGTACTCCTTAAATATTAACTTATTCACAATAACAATTTATTCTTTTGTTCTGCTTTGTACTTCTTTAAAATGTGATACTTATTTTCTCTTAGCTCTCCTAATTTACCTAATGCAATTGGGCTTTACAATAGGAAACCCTGAAGGCTGAGAAAGCTTTTGCATCTGTCAAAATAAGAGTTTATGTTCTTTTGCTACGGAAAAAACTCTTACTGACTTGAGCAGAGTAGGACAAATGGAAGCCCTGATTACAAGGACAACAACAAACTTCTAAGACATTTCTGAACTTCTTGAGTTGGGACCACATGACATCACCAAGAGATTTCTTAACACTCCTGCTTAAATTTATTAGCAATTATGATAATTAGAAACATGCACAGGGAAATCTAGGGAGAAATCCTGAATGCAGTTTTCCCTCCTTTTTAATGGAATCAGGATGTTTGTCTGTATCTGAAATATTGATGGAAGTACGACTTTACACAATAGAATTATGTTTATGTCCACAAAAACTCCAAATCTAATGAAGCAAAATAAGTAAGTCTGCTACACAGAGTGCAAAGATTCCCACAGGCTTTCTATCCATAAAGTCAGGCACAATGAACATCCTTTGGGTAAGATTTTACCTCAATTCTGAAATATTCTACTATACTAAGATGTTAGAAGCGCCAGAGGTAGTCAGGTTTCTCAGTAACTTTACAAGAGATAAATTATAAAGAAAAGAAAAAACTTGAATGATGGAGAAAGAGAAGATAAGACCTTATAAGCAAGTATGAAAGTATCAACAGCTGTGTATGCATGAAGAATCCTGCCTTCATACCTGTTCTTTTAGCAAAGATAGTGCAATGAGAGCTGTTGAGCTGAATGCCCAGTGCAGAACCTTAGGGACACTAGCAACACAAATATCCTTTTACTACTCCATCATCCAGCTTGACCTTTCATTTTTATGAGAAGTCCTCAGAGTTGCTTTTATTCACCCGAGCCCATTTACTGTAAACAATACACAGCAATTGGCACTTATGAGTTGTTTGGTTTAACTTTAACCAGAAGCTAGAACCACTAGCACCAATATCACTGGTGTGAGGGAGCTGCCATAAGTCATTTCTTCCAATTCTTTCCCTTCCATGTCTCCAGCTCCAGTGGCACACCTGCAAGAGCTGTACTTCACTTCCCTTGTATGCAAAGTGAGGGTAATGGCAGCTCATCCCTCCCAGGAGTAGATGTGACTACATGGGCTATTATGCCTTTGGATACTGTCAGAAAGCAGTAAGGTCTGTGTTATCCCTAAAGGAGAGGGTCCAAAAGAGAGATTGTGTCCAGCTGCTTTGTTGGGGAAGATGCCTCTCAGCAGCCACAGCTCCTTTCTACGGGATCTGTTCCTCTTATAGCTAAAACTGCAAGCTTACCTTGAGCTGAGGGAGAGGAGCAGCAGCCCTTCAGATGGGGGCCAGGTCCAACCAAGAGGGCAGGTCACAGTGATGAAAAGCTGGGAAGTCAGTCTGTGGTCATGGTCAGTAGCTCAGTTGAAGACCAGCATCCCCCTACACAGCTCACAGAAGGGAACTAAACTCCCTGACTGAGCTTCAATAGGCTGCCACACCCATGAGAGTAGGTGGAGGCACCAGGTGAGGCTGGTCAGGGCCAGTAAAATTTTTCAGTACCTTCAAGGCCCTGAAAAATACTACCATAGCAAGTCACCTAAATAAAAGATATTTACCAAGCTACTAAGGCCTTGACACTTTCCCCGGCTGAAATGCTAAGGAAACTCTGCTGACAATTTTCTTAGCGCAACTACTCCAGAAAGCAGGGATAAGGCATAGCTGTGAGGAAGAGGGTTTTTTCCTTTTATTAAAAAAAAATCCAGGTACATTACTGCAGAAAACTGAAAAGTAATTACCCCTGACAGACATGAAGATCAGTGTACACAAATATATTAAAGGTGTAGAAGACCACACTTTGGGAAGCTTGTTCTAGTGTATCTCCACAGCTCTGCATGCGTATGAAGTCCTTTGAGTTTGGATCCAGGCAGTGGAAAACAGACCAGTACAACACTTAGTTTGGCAGCACATGCTCTGAAGTGTACTGTCTGCTGCTGAGCCTCCTTGCCAGTCACTTGCTATGGGATAGCTCTGAGATTAGGCAGGCAAGGGCTGACATGTGAAATCTATGCCACTTATTTAACCACTCTGTCACAATGGATTGGGGTGCTCTGCCTGCACTAGCCTGGAGGAATGAGTGGCAGGGCCTTGGCTGGCATATGTTGATGGAGTGGGGAGTGAGCCTGTCCCTCCATGTGGCAGGGTGACAGAGCCTGGAGGGGAGGAACAGGGCTCTGCTGTGGTCTCTTCCTGTCAGCCAAGGACCTTCTCAAACTGGTCTCTGAAGGCTGATGCTCCCACTCAGTCCAGCGTGTAGGAGCCCTTAGGTAGTATGGTGCCAAGACTGCTTTGAAACCAGCTGGTTTGGTTCTGAGGGTGCTTGAATGATGGCTGAGATGACAGGCTGGCTGGACAAGGGCTCGAGAGAAAGTAGGGCAGCAAAACTTTCTAATTAGGATAAAAATCCCTTTGTAGTCTTTGTAGTGAGGAAGAGCTGCGGCACTCAATCTAAATGTCTCTGTCCAAAAAATGAGCAAGAGCTTTCTTAGATCCTTTACCTTTGCTTAAAAGAGACAAGAGATCATCTGAGAGCAGGTTTGTTAGGCTCACCTTCCAATAACGAGGCTGTTGTAGGAGCTGCCTGCGCTCTCACAGCTGAGCCTGCTGCCCGCACAGCCTGCAGTCATGTGCTGAAGAGCTCCTGCTACCTCCACACACACTGCCCTCCCTCTGGACATGATGATCCTCATCTAAAAGGGGAAAACACCAGAATGAAAACCAAAATGGGCTGTAGACCTGCTAAGAAAAGCCCATTCCCAATTCTCTTTCCTGGGCCCAGGCACAATTCATCCCAAGGTGTTGTTAGACACCTCAGGAGCCAGGATGTGCCTGGTGGTCAGGAATCCTCCTGAGCTGGCTGGGAAAGGAGATGTTCCTGACCGTGGTGGGGAGCAGGAATGGTTTGATGAACTTCCAAAGAAACAGAAAAACAGAGCGCAAAACAAGTTTGGAAGGGACATGAAGATCATGCTTAGTTTGAAGGAGTTTGCCCTTGAGACCCATGGAGAGCACATCAGCTGGCTCCAGCTAACGTGTTTTCTCCACCACTCCAGAAAAAAAGAGGCAAAGTACAGTATGTACTTGTCTGCTGAGACATTTAGATTGGCTACTGACACTCTGCAAATGTTTATAAAGAAAACAAAACGTGGATGATAGCCATTTTCATTAAATTGTGCAGATTCACTTTACCCCTAGTCACAGGATCCCTGAGCCATATTCTTGCCCTTTTGGAGACATCTGCTTCACAACAGCACTGAGGCTGTGTGGCTTCTGATGCTGTTTCCTTGCTTGATAGGTCTGGTACACACAGCTGTGGGTGAAAGCATTGCCAGGGCCAGGTATCTGCTCAGTATCTGCAATGTGAAGGTTAATATCCCTTGGCCCTGCCATCTCAGTTTGATTTTTATCAAGTCAAACCCAAGAGGAGGAAAAGACAGAATTAAAACTTGAAGCCTTACCTGCCCAAGGCAGAGTTCCCCTTTGTGTACCACGTAAAATTTTCAAAAACACTTGGTGGCTGGTTCCTTGGGTGCAGGGATGCTCTACAGCTTCCTTTGGGCCAAGCAGCATATCATCTCTTGAAACCAGAAGGGCAGATTTTTTTTACAATGTTCTGTGGATGCTTCCTAGCTCTGTCACTTGCTGCACCTCATCATGCAGATAAATTTATGCCTGTAAAGCATAAAAATTCCATACTGAGTTATATACACCATGCTCACAACTGTTTTCAACAAGATGGGAACTGTAGTTCTAGAACTATCGCTCTCTGTAAGAGTCCCCCAACTTCAACATGGGTAACTTTGCCAACCTGGAGGTGGAGGAGCTGACAACTCTAGTGAGAGCAGAGACATAATTTCATGTCCAGCCTGGTAATTCTATTTAGTGAAATAATGTATCCCCAGGGATTAATTTGGTTCATTGTGGGTGGATGCTGTCTAACTCTCCCCACTTGGCTCTTGCTGAGCCTGGGAACTGCCAGTTTACAAACCATGGCCTGACACACACTGGCACCTGGGTCAGAATGTCCTGATGAACTGTGAGACAGAAAGAAATGCCCATGGGAGCGTTTGGAGCAGCAGTCATATCATGGTGCCTTTGCCCATCAACAGCATCCTTTTGAAGCTGGGCAAAAATCAAGCTGGGACATGGCATAAGCCACATAGGGCTTGTTTCTCCTTTTTACACCAGTGACACTGTGGTTGAAACCATCCATCAAAGTATCAAGCAATCCCAAACCAGCCTGTGTGGCAGGATTTTGTATCTATTGCATGCAGATGGGAAAGCATGTCCCCTCTCCTCACCGGGACATCTGCTAGCTAACCCCATTTTCCTTCTACCTTCTTGTCATTTCCTTATCTTGATGCCTGTTTATGTTTTGTGTGTGTATGTTCTACACACTGCAAGCCTAATTTCAAGACAAAAATGGTGTTGCCTCTGTCTTGTGGTGTCCCTAACCACCACATGTCCCACCCTCTCTGCAGAACTCCAGCCAAAAAAGTTTGCTTCCCTTTCAGCACTGCAGTGCTTTTGGATGTCAGAACCAGTGTCAGCCCTCTTCAGAGACTAGAGCAACTGCTGTGAATTTAAAACAAATATTTTTCATCTTAAATGCCATGATAGGTCAGCTAAACAGAAAAGAATAGTTGGTAACAGGCTTGAAACGACAGCGGGGTGGAGTGTTTACAGCTCCATCAACAGCTCGGTGTTAATGAGCTCAGTCCGAAAATTACCTCTCTATTGATGGAAGCATGGATGGAGTACAGAGATGAGAAAGACAGTGATTGCCTCCAGCTGCAGGCAGAACTTGGACAGCGTTTATTTATCACTTTGAATTGAATGATTTCTTTGGAGAGGGCGGTAAAGTTCTGAAAAACACAGTCATGCAGCTGCCTGCAGCCTGGCACGTGTGTCAGCCCTGCAGCTCTAGCTCTGGGGGTGCAGGATTTCATCCTGTCCCAGGGAGCATCTGAGAGGCATGAGGAGGAAAATCCTCAGCTGCAGCCAGTCCTTTCCTCTGTGTGTGTGTGTGCCTGTGTGTAACAAGGCATACTTTTTAACCAAAAGTGCCAGGCAGGAAAAATGTAGCTGCTTTATACTGACTGGATGTAAAAGGGCTGCAAATATATCAAAGGAAAAAATGTTTCTTGCCTTGCAACTGCTGCAACTAATGGAGATATTCTCATGGAAGGTGTTATTTCTGACCCTGACTTCTCCCTTTCCTTTGCTTTCTGTAGGAGTCATTGGTAGTGCTAAAGCTGAGCAGAACGGGCAGAGAAGGATGTCAGCAGAGGACCCTCTGTTTGAATTTCCAGTGTATCAGTGATCCAGACAGGGAGTTTTTCCAGGATAGCCTCTCTTTTGCCAATTCAAATTTTAGGGAATTTTCTCAGTACAGTTTCTTCTGTTCAACACAGACATTATTTTTGAGGGACTTTTTGCACAGTATTGCTCTATAGATGAGCTTTAATATATAGAATTGTGCTGCAAGTGAGGGCTTATGCGTTCAAGGCGCATGGCATGGTGCCACATGAGCAGTTCAAAAACATCAACACTCAGCACTGCCCTTTGGGTCCCTGCTTATGATTCCTGAGGATAATTTTCTGTGGTTGAGGCATTTCCACAGGTCATGAGAGGGGACACCTCAAGAAATTCTATTCTTCACCTCTTAGGGAAATTAATTTATATTTCTGCCATAAATTTCAGCTAATAATGGATGATTTTGTTGGTGTTTGTGTGTTGAGGATGAGGGCTGCAACTCTCACTTTTTTTGTACCTGAAGAAAAAGTATTTATTATTTTAAACAGTTTTTTTTCTGCTTGTATAGAATAATAGAATCATTTACTTTGGAAAAGACTTTTCAGATCAAGTCCAACCATTCACCCAGCACTGCCATGTCTGTTTAAACCTCCTACAATTAGCCTTGGCCAATTGATCCAGCCTGTACAGATTGCTCTGCAGAACCTTCCTACCTTCCAGGAGACCAACACTCCCACCCGGCTTCATGCCATCTGCAAACTGACTGAGGGTGCATCTAATTCTCTTGCCCAGATCATTGATAAAGGTATTAAACAGGCCTGGCTCTCTCTGACCCTTCTTTTAAATGGGTGTCACATTTACTCACTTGCGGTCAGCTGGGACCTCCCCAGTTGGCCAGCATTGCTGGTAAATGATTGAAAATTCAAAGAATATATTTAAACACAAACAACAGAAACAGTTCTAAATGCTTGAAACAGGCTTTTGAACAATTTAGCAACACAGAGTAAGTATACCCTGTTGAAGGCAGGCTACAGAAATGTTAACATCCTCTCAAGGTAAATCAAGTAATGGACTGTTGGCCTATTTTTCAAACCGCTTCTCCTCAGTAACTTGACATTTGATAGGATTATCTATTACTGTTGGATTTTGGTTGACTCTCTGGTATGCCTGAGAAGATTGTCATCTTGTGATTTAAAGATAATAGAGCCAAGCATGTGAAACTGCACACAGAGAATAAACCTTTGACTCAGAACCGACTATTTTGTTTGGAAAAAAAAAAAGAGGACGACTTTGTCTTGAGCTTGGTTTGATACACTGGCAGTTAATGAAATTATCCAGCAATAACTTTCCATTCTAAATATTGCTGTGCTATTTTTAAAAGGCTCCTATGGCATTCCATGCAGGGCGGCCTGAGCTAACAATACCACATATCTGAAGAGGGTGAGTGTGATTAAAGACTTGTGACAAGAGATAATGTAAGCTTTAACTAAAAATGTCAACTCCATTTGTTTTCAGCTTTAAAGAGTTTCTGGATCAGAATGTGCAGGTAGGAGTTAGAACAATTTCAAGATGACATTTGACCTAGTAGAAAAGAAGATCATGTAAAAAGTGACATAACTGTGATTCTGTGTGCACACGTGTATCTGTGTGCCTGTGTATAAATATGTCAACACTGGCAAAGAACTTCAGTTTTCCAAAATATGCAGTATCTATTGTTATTATCAAGCCTCACAACTGGCAATTAAAAAAAAATTGGAATGAACTAGAGTGGGCTTTTTATTACATATGTCTTTATTTCTTTGAATTTCAGAATTACCTAGGATGTATTTTCAACTTTGGAACAATTTGCAGGCTGTTTTCATTTCTATTTAAAAGGGCCAAACACGGAGAATGTGGCTCTGCTTTGCATTCTAATTGCGTGTAACTGATTTGCACAGCAGAACAAAAACCCAATTTTCAGATTATGAATCATGCGCTTTGAAATAATTATTGTTTTATGAGAAAAAAAATGTTTTCCACATTTTTCCCCCTTGCCCAATTTGTGAGAACTCTGCCAGTTTGCAGGTTGCCAGCTGTCCCAGAATGGCAACTATTTCTCTTTAGGGACTGGAAAAAGGTAGACAGAGACACAAGGCATGCAACTGTTTTGACTGCATTCTTTTGCTTGCAACATAACACTTGCCTTTTATTATTTTATCTTCAACAATCAAGGGGTGACTAAATGGTTGCAGGTGGTGATGAAAATAAAAGCCATCCATCATTATTTATTAGGCATGAAAAAGATACACAATAATGTAATTTAATCCCGGAGCAGACAATTATTTCCACATATTGATAATACAATGTGAAAACTGTCATGAATCCTAATGTGATGTTCGCCTTTATTGGCAAACCACTGGTAGCAATGCAAATAATGAAATTGTATCAAAAAGAAAAAAACAGTGATTATTTGCATATACCAAAAGTGTTGTAGAAAAACACATCATTACTAACTTTGGAAAATATAATCCTAGTTTGTGTGTTACTTTGTTTTTGAAGTTTGCAAATACAGAAGCAAAATATTCCTCTACGTAAATGTTTTATTGATTTCTGCCTCATCAAAATAATTTCACAGGTTTTGATAAGGGAACTTTAAAGCTGTGGACCTGCAGCTGTATAATCAGCATCAGTTTGTAAAGACTTGCAGATCTCCCTGCTAATCTATTCACATATTTGTGCACGACACTTCCTCCATTAAAAATAATTTAAGAAATATCTTTGCTCCATCTGGGCCTGATTCAAAGCCCATTGAAGTCATCAGAAAGACTCGCATTGATTTTGGTGGGCGTCAGACAGAAACCCTTTGTTGCTGCTTTCTATAAATAAAGTTGAGCTCTAGTTTGGGCAGAGCAGTTCTCACATATATATTCAGACTGATGACATTGACCCTTGGGCAGATGTGACCATATGCCACTTAATGCCTACTTATGTCTCTTTTTGAGGAGGGAGGTAAAAGGGCCTTTTGACTGGACAAAAAATATATATTTTTATAGGCAACTATACATGCAAAGTATATCTGCAACTGCACAGCTAATTTACATTTGAATTACCATGTCGGGGCATGCAAATCAGGTAATTACTTGCTCACATGTAACTGGCCATTTGCATTCACAAATACCTATTATATGCATTCAAGTCACAGTAATGTGTCTGCAGCATTTAGCTGTATCTCAGGAGAAACTGCAGCAAGGAAGATGTTTACATTATGTCTTATGGACTTGGTGTCTTCTAGAGAGACGTAAGTGATATTTGAAATCATTAGGAGATCTGTAAACTTCTTGCATGTGCTGTCCCTTAAACTGAAGTCTCTTAGACTTGAGTCTGTAAAAAGCTGGAGCACTTATGGTAGCAAACCCATTGAAAATTAGTTACGAATAGGGAGACTCTCTTGCTGACTCTAAAAACAGATCAGAAAGAGGCACTCCCAGTCCTGCACCCATGAAAGTATTTCTGTTGCCCAGAGAAGTTGTGGATGTCCCACCCATGGAGTGTTCAGGGCCAGGTTGCATGGAGTTCTGAGCAACCTGATCTAGTGAGTGGCATCCCTGCCCGTGGTAGAGGGTTGAAACCAGATGATCTTTAAGGTCTGTTCCAACTGAAACCAGTCTAGGATTCTCTGATTTCCAGAGATCGCATTTGGGGAAGCTGCTGAGCATATCTTGGGCAAGTCACGTGGACTGGGTCCAGATGTAGAGCTGGGGAGGAAGGGATGGTGTCAGGGCATCCCTGCTCAGCCTCTCCTAAGCTTGTCAACAGCTGGTTTACTTCCACACCTGATTCCCATCAGTCTCACCACTCCACATTTAGGAAAGAGGTGTAAAGTGTGTTTTCCCAAACTACTTGGCATTATCCATCTCTCTGAGCATGCCATGGGCATCAGCTAATCAGAGCATCACCTGAAATTCAGCAGCAGCAGCTGCTGTTTCCTTGGAACGTGCACGAACTAGAGGCAGTGGTACCACCCAGGCTGGAGGGGCACGTACATCCAAGGGGAGAGGGACCAAGCATGGCTCCACCACCCCAGGCAGGCAGGGTGCTGTAGCCGGGCAGGAGAACAGGAGACGAGTAGTTGCACTTTCACTTTTGCCTTGTGTTTAGATTGTTGGTAGAAGGACAAATAGGCTTGAAAAAAAAATACAGTGCAAGTTGTTTCTCTTCATTAATCAGTGCCTTTTTTTTCCTGTTTTTTTTTGTTTGGTTTTTTTTTGTTTGGGTTTTCTTTTGGTTTTTTGTTGGTTTTTTTTTTGAGCTGCCTGGCTTCGTTACATTTGTTTGTCTTTCCCTCTCCAACTGAGCAGTGGGATCTGATTTTTCTGAATTTGGCTGAAGACACAAATTAAAGTCTCCTTTGTTTATAATCAAAGCAGGAGTGATTATTTGAACATTTTGAAGGAATCACATAGTATTTTAAGAGTCTGTAAAAAGACAAGAAAGGTGGTGGGAAGTCATCAGATGCTATTTTCTTTAAAACTGCATGGATGGTTTTAACAAAGTCATCCCATGACGTCTGTAGAGTTTCACCAAATGGCCTGGGAACTGATGGCAAATTTGTGAAAACATGCTGGAAATGTTTTGTTGATATTCCTGCTGACATTAGGGGCAGATCCTGCATGTCACCGCAAATATTTGGCAGTGGAGAAAACCAGAGATTTTGTTCAGCTCTGTTTGGAATCAGATAGCAAATTGATCTTGGAGACTCTTTCTGGAACTCTTCATATTTTTGGAAAACAAAAGATTTTCAGAGGAAGCCCTGTTTTTATTATGCATGAGATTGTTATGGGAGGAGAAAAGGCAGTCTGTCACTTACACAAAAGACGAGGGGAATCGGGGATTTTGCTGGAATTGAACAGATTATTCCTGGCCTTAGCTTTGTGTACTTTTCCCCAGGAACATGGATTTTTACGTGAGAAAAGATTATTTCTGAGTTATTTATTTATTTATTTATTGTGCTGTCTCCTGTGCCTCATACAATGGGATATCAGTTACCTGTGGGGTCAGTGAAGAGTCCTGATGGGAGCTGAGGGAAGGGAGTGTGCCCAGAGCACACCGCAGTGCTTGGAAATGCTGCTGTGTGGGATGGGACTCATGGACAGCTAAGACAGGACACATGGACCTTTCTGGCAGTGCTCAGTCAGCCTTGTCTCCCTTGCTCTGCTCTTGCTCCAAGTGGATGATGAGGCACAGAGAGTCCTGACTGCTTTTGATCCACTATCTACATGACCTGGATGAAATCCCAGACCCAAAGAGTTTTTCACTTAACTCCAGCCAATATTTCACCCTGTCTTCCAGTAAGTGATGGTGTGTCCTCTGTGGCAGCAAGAGCAGTGTCTTCACTCACTATGGCAGTACCATCTCCCTATCTTCTAGGCTGCCTCTTCCCTTGTCTTTTGGGAAGAGCTCAGGAGAGCACTGGAAGGAAATACCTCAGCAATATTTCCTCTCTCTGACTTGAAGAGAAGCCCAGGAATGCTGTGAGCTTGGGGGTCACAGACCACCTCTCCCCGGACAACACACATTTCTGTATGAAAGAAAGAGCTCAACTAAGAAGTAGCAAAACTTTCCAGAGGTGACAAGGGAGAACCTTGTGGTGACCATGCTGTGTACATTGTGTGAGTTGGTGGGTTCCAGATGAAGAGACGAAAAACTCTCCATGGGAAGCTTCTGACTTCATAGATTGCTCAAACACTAAGGATATTTAACACAGGGCTGGATGTGATAAACTAGATTCATACAGCAAACCAAGGAAAAAACAACAGGGAAATGTGGCAAGCAGTCAGTTTTGTGGTCTGAACCTCACAGGAAGGACATGTTTTCAGATCAGACCCTGGCTGTAACAGCTAGGCTGAAGTAGAAGGAGAAGCAGAAGAGGCTTCTTGCAATGCATTTGAGTTATTTCAGGACTGCCAATTCAGTTCTCAGACAAAGGTCCGGCCTCAGGAAAAGGTTGATCTGCTGAATTCAGACCAACTCCATGTCCCCAGATATGGTTGTACCATGCATCTGACCACAGTCCTGCCTGGAGCAAGACTGTGTGTTTGTGATGCCCAGATTCTGCTGCCTAACTCTTATTTGTCCTAGTTTATGTGGAGGGGTCATGAGGCAGATGTGAGACAAGTCACCATGGCGTTGTAAAAAGGAGCAGTCACACTCAAGGGGAAGGTCAGCTCCATTGTCATTGCCCAGTCTTCAGTGTGGTGTTCAAGTGAGTGGGGACTAATTGGAATGAATCCAGTAGTGACCAGAAATAAGGGCTGAGAGAGAGAACTGGGGTTGGTCAGGGAGAAACAGAAGACATCAAAGATATGGAATGTTGTTGTAGAGAGGCAGAGAATAAACTATTCTCTCTATCCATGGGGGATATGATAAGTTGTTGAGGGGCTTACATTTGGGTAAGAGAGCCTAAGGAAGAACTTTTTAATTGTAAAAATAGCTCATAGTAGAAATCCTTTATGGGCACTGGAATAATCTATTAGAATAACTAAACTTGTTTACTTCCAGAAAAATGTTGGAAAGTCGTGTTTTTAAAAAGTCTGTTTCATAACTCACAGCAAATCTTCGTCAAGTAAACATCCTTTCTAATCTTCATATATCTGCTGTGTCTTCTACCTCTCCTCACAGGCAATGATGAATGTAACAAAGTAGTGGGTGGGAGGAAACACAGATAAACATTTTTAAGTAATGTACTATATATATGTATTGGGAATAGATAGAAATAGCATTGTGTTCATTCTGTTTTCATTCTCACCAGCATAAATCAGGAATAAATTCAGTCACCAAACTCTTTCTATGTGTAAAAATGGAGAAAGTGTAAAAATGGAGAAAGTGAGTGGTGAATGAATGTGTTGCAAGGATTTGAATGTGAATTTTTTGGTAAGCCAGCATCTTTGTTTTATTATCTAGTCATGCTTCTGTGCAAGAAAACTGAGTCCAGTCATTATATGCATTTTTCTCAAAAGCCAACACTGTTATGGAATATACTGGAGACAGTGTGGGTGGAGCACAATAGTATTAAAAAATAAAGTGCTGTCTCCTATTTTGTTTTCCTGTATAAGAACAAATCATTTATTCCCCTCTGGATTTCATGAGTGTGTTATTTACCACTGTTTACTGTAACTAGCTTCCTATTATTACAAAAGTTGGCAGGGTGAGCATTGGTCTGTAGCTTGCCCAGTTGCATTCCAATTCCTTTCTGCCAAAAATTAAAAAATGGGTTTTCCATGCACCTATCACAAGTAGGAATATATTTAGCTGCATTTCTTAGTTCTACAGATGCCAGCCTCACTGTCAGAGCTGTCAGGAATATGCCTGACCCTCTCTCTCCACCAAAGCAGTCTCTGATGGGCATTCCACGAGCACCCAGAGGAGAGGGACCATCACTGAGCTGCAGGACAATGGCACAATAACCAGCCTAACTTTAGCCCAGTTAGTTTGACTACCACACACAACAGCACTTAACTTAGCCTGAGCTAATTTATCCCAAGGAGAAGGTAACCAGATATTTCTGAGCAGCACTTCATCACTTCTACATAAAGACACTTTACAGGGTGTTGCTGCCAGGTATATTTGTCCAGCCTTTTCCTGGAAATTGTTGCCAATCCCACACCAGGAGGATGGTGTGCTGAGCAATGGGGAAAGCACCACACAGCTTGTGCCTTTATTTCCCCAGGTACACAAGGGCAGGAATTATGCCTGATCACAGTGTACCCAAGAGTGGCCATGGAGGAAAATGTGAAAAAGAGAGTAGAGTTGGGGTCATGGCTCCAGAGAAAAAGAATTAGCCCAGGGGCAACCCCACACTGGGCACAGGACTAGCTTGGGTTCCTCCAAGCACCACTGGAGCTACATTACCATGCTGTAGAAAGGGTCTCAGTGGTCTGGGTCATCCCTCTCTGAAGGGTTTAGCTGAGCTGCATGTGTTTGCACTGCAGAGTCGGCTCTGGGTTCCTGTTTCACATCTCCAAGAGGCCTGTGCCCTTTGTAAACAGAGGGTCTAAATGACACAGGAAGAGCTGGTGTGCTTGTGAGAGCACCAGCACAATAAAGGGATATATATTTAACTTTCTGCTTGGTGTTATTTTCTCTCTGCTTGGGCAAACAATATCCTGACTGCTTCCTAGTCTTAATCAAACTGCAGGGTACTAATAAAACAAATCCAAACTAATAAAGGACATTTCTTCAGTATTAATCCTCTTAAATTTATCAGGTTTTCATATCCCTAGATAGGAGTAGTACTGTCTGACATAAAGTTGAGAGATAAAAGTAGGATAAAAGAGCCATTACCATACAACAGCATTAAGTCAAAAATATAATTGCAAAGGCTGAACTTGATTATTATTTAAAACATGTGTTGGGTGGAGGCACCAGCCGGCAGGAAGCATCTGATGCTGATGAACCCACACAACCTCAGCATGACTGACTTTTGAGTATGAATGTAAAAGATTTATTAATTTCATTTTTTAAGATGTTCTGTTTGTTTTGAAAACATTTGGGGTTACAAAACACATGGATCCTGTAACTATTTCCATAAAGCCTGGAACAGAAGAGCAACATTAGAGGGGGTAGGGAACATCGGTATATTTTTTTTTCTGGGAAGAATTTCCATTAAAATTAAATCTAGTTTAATTATAGCTCCTCAGCAGTGAGTATGTGATTTCTGATTATGTCCCTGGTGGATGCTCAGGTTGGTACTGCTGTGGTTGGATTGAGATCTGCTCCATTTCATTACTTTTTCCTTGAAGAGAAACCTCACTGGTATTCGTGGAAACCATGTGTCGGTTTGTGCAGCGTGTCATTATGTATTATCATATCACAGAGTTTAAAAAACATTGCATTGTTGCTTCTGGTTGGATTCTCTTTATGTGGAATACAGATGGCATTATTCTAGGTAATTCTCTTTCTTAATTCCAGCCCTTAAGCCAATCAAACAAAGAGAAAATTGTAGATGGATATGAACTAATTTCTTGGTATATATCCAAACCCCACAAATAACTAGGGATGGGAGAAGCTCAAAAGCTCTGTAGATTTGGTTTGGACACACACTCAAGCTTGACTCTTGTGCAAAACTGTAGGGGGACCTCCATAACTGAGGCCGTGCTCCATTACACTGGTGTAAACAAAGTCAGTGGTTACACCAGGGAAAGAGAGTTCACAAAATGACCCCCTGCCTGAAGATCTCAGGAGAAAAGATTTTTTTGGTGAGATTTCTATTACTTCCTGTTTCTGGTCAGGTTCAGGTCAAGAACAGCTTTCTCACAGTGCTGGGGCACTGGTGTTCCTATCCCTGACAGATCAGGAGGCACTGGGGAGTATGGAAATAAAGCTGAGACAGCGCAGGAAAGCACTGCCATGGGCTGGGTCAAAGAAATGGGCAAAGTTCAATTTTTATTTTGTCTGAACTTGTTCCTCTGCCCAAAACAGCAACATGGAAGTAACTGTGTGAGATAGAAGACACCATACCCTGTGTGAGCCATCTCGCCTATATGGCACGGCTTGGAGATCAGAAACACATCTCATTTATAAGTGACAGTAATGAAACTTCTGTCCTATTTTTAAGTAGAGTGTGGCTCCAGTTTTGGGTTTCATAGTAAATGCAGTTATTTTTTGACTCGTGGCTGCTACTTACCCATATCACCAGCAAATGATATCACAGCATAACCGAACTCAAGAGAGAAAAAAAACACAAGTAGGCAACATGCCTGCAATTCTTTGCACCCCAGGGTCTATGCTCAGCCAAAGACAACCCTGGAAAAGCTCTGTCTTTTCTGCAGCTAAGGTGAAGGGAAAGGCACCAGGTAGGAGAAGAACAATACTTACAACATCAAATTCAAGTTGTCAGCTACATCATGCCATGTTGTACTGACTTATCTACAGTTCCATACAGTGATTCCAATATGGAAGAACCAAAGTATCTTTACTAATAACGTGGTTTCCCCTTGCTTTGGAGACTTGTCCCATCCAGCAGATGTCAAAGGCTACTGCCACTATGCAGGGACATTCAGTGCTTCACTGCAAAGGCAGGGGACACAAGCAACCGATGTGCAAAAGAGCTTTAGCAGGAGGCCCAGCCCTTTCTGAATGTCTGCTTTAGACAGCAGCATTCTCCATCTTCCCACCTCTTTTCAATTGTCACTAGTGCTGCAGCCCATTGCAATAAAGAGAAAAAACCCAGCTGAAACTTGTGTATTAGCAGGCAAAATTTACTGCTTGCAAGGTGAGAATACAGGATGAGTGAAGTTTTTATGTGCCATCAGCTGCTCTGCTCAGACTCACGGTCAGGATAACTTGGCAAAGAAGGTTTTTCTGTTGAGCATTGCAGGAGCCTGGAGGAAGTGTTAGAAAGGGATGCTTTCATTTAAGGAAATATCCTAAATCACTGATGAGCAGCCTGTGTGAATCTCTCTTATGTCTGAGTAAGAGGCAGCATCAGACCCTGACACTGATGTGGTAGTTGCCCTAGAAAAGAGAAACAAAAAACCCCCAAACAAAACAGCATTTTAAAACAAAGACAGCTTGATTGACAGTGACCTACACAGGCGGCTGTGGCCAGCAGTGACACTGATTGAGGCAGACTTCTCTAAACTGGTGACAGACTCTGAATGCCAGATCCCACAATCAGTTCTAAATGACACAAGATACAGTTTTATGTAGCTGTTGTGATTAGGGAAGTTTCTGTTACATCAGGAATGTATGAAAATGTTAGCTGCATTGTTGGCCTCCAAACATTTTTCCTTCTTGATCCCTCAGACAAGGATTTGGTGAAAGGATATCTGATTTTAAGTGGAAAACATCTTCATGAAACTTTCCAGGGAAAATCTCAAGCAAGGAATAGTCATCCAGCCCCAAGCACTGGGGAAATGCAGCATCCCTGTGTAGTGGCTGCCTTTGAAAGGTTTCATAGCCCCCTGTTTACTGTGTTCATTCAGCTTCTATTTTCTCATGTTTATTAGAAAAATCTGTTGAATTTTTTTTCCCCAGTCTCAATAGAAGGGCAGAAACCAGACCTCTGTGACACTGAGGTTTCTGCCACACAAGTGGTAATGAGGACACTGCCAGTGCCTTCTGGCGGCGGCTGGAATAACAGAGCCCCAGGCTTCACAGAAGCTTGAAATGTAATTGAAAGTCCAAGACTTTGGGACCACTTCTAACCTTTCAGTCCAGGGTAATCACAAGGTGTGGTGCAGTGGTTATATGAGCATTTGTCCACAAGGATTTCACTGTAGCTCACATCCTGTGGGCAGACTTTGGGGTAAATGCCTACAGGGCCAGTGACTTTGCTCTGCACACCCTTGTGGTCCCTGCAGAGTGGCCTCCACCATCTCTCAGTGCTAACACCATGAGGTGGCCCCAGCTGTGGGTCAGCAATAATGCTCTATTTTTTTTCTATAAACTCATCTAAGCACCCTGTTATGGGGAGGTAACAAGTGTAGCTATGGGAATTGTAATCCCTGAAGGCACTCTGGAGTCCCTTAAGAAGGTAATGAATTACCTGCCTTTTAAAGAAGTAGTACTGGTGTCCATCCTGGTCTGAAAGATGTTTAACAGTCAGAAGCTACAACTGCATTAGAACTAGCGATTTCAGCCACAGTGCAGTTGGGAGCAATGCACACCCATATCTCTGAGAGTGGGTTTGAGATACCAGAAAATGTTTTTTTCTCTAGTTCTCTTGTAGCTATCCCACAACTTGAAGAGTTTTTCAGCAAAGGGTTTTGCTGAGGGTGTCAGTGCTGGAGGGGAAAATGTGTGGAACAGTTTGTGTCAGCGTGCCTTCACCCCAATTCCATAAAATGCATTCTAAATCGTATTAGGAGGCTTAGGTGATGCCCTAAGTCATTCATTCCACTCAAAAAATAGTAATGGTTTCTAGTGGACATTACTCATGCAACATCTTCCTCTTTTTCAGTTTTTCTATGGATTCAGAAATTTTTAGTGAAGTCTAGGCCATAGTGCTTCTCTGCTTATTCAGATGGAGGCCAAAGATTCATTCTGGATTCATTATGAATTCATATATAGACTACCAGATGATCCAAAGTCAGATAATTGACAGAGTACATATAATTATTCACCTTTCTATTTGCAAGGTCTCTGGATCAACAAAGAAAGCTCCATTACAAGCCCTACTTGGATCATACAATTTACTGGGCAATGTTGGATTGTATTCAGACAAGAATAATCCTGTGTCTGCACTGATTTTTAACAGGGAAAAATCTCATCAGTTGCTTCCATGAGCAGCCTGATATGTGGCTGAGGACATACTGAGGCTCACCGACCTCATGGCAGCATGGCCTGATACCACCCTATCTGCAGGACTGCAGTTTGCATCCACACGAGTTTACTTGGGATCAGTGTATCGTATCAATCCAAAGAGCACAGAAGAAATGCACAGTCCCTTCTGTTTCCTCCTGCATTCCACTTTTGCAGAGACCAGTTAATCATCTAGGTCAGCCTTAAGCCAGTTTCTCGTTTTTATACCAATCTATGCCAAGATGCACGTATAGACAACTTCATTCAAAATTGGGTATTTTCTTATTGCTTGAGAAATAAAGGACTACGCACATAAGTAAGAAACAGACAAGACCTTCTTACAGCTTTGTCAGTCTCAGTGCTCAACCAGTGGCTGATGATACCACTGAGGAAACCGTGGCAGATTTCCTCAACAAAAAACCATAGAAACTTCTCACTATAGCATCTTCTGCAGACTCAGTTCCCAGCATTTGACCTAGCTGCATCATCAAAAGAGCAAGCATGGAACACGTGGCTCCAAAGGGCACCTGGAATCTTGGATAGTCCCAAGCCTCTCTCAAAACTATAGCATTTCTTGGAAAGGTGACCTGAATTTGTCTGGAAGCAACAGATTATTGTTATAAACTCTCCTGCCTGCTTCATTTAATAGAAGGAGGAAGTCACTCGGATGCCTCCCTGTCTAAATGAGCTCTCAACTTCCACTACATCCACTTGTTTACCCCTTCCCCTTTTATTTTGACTTCTAGAAACCCCATTCCAACCACTTGGGTCTGCTACAGGAGCTGCTTCAGTTTACACCAGCACTGCTTAGCTCACTCAGTACGATGCAGACATGATGCTCCATAATGGGCAAAAAGATGAGCATCATGCAAATGCATGAGGGATATTGTCAGCACTTCTAGGGAGTTGTACACACAGATCTACTTAGTTAATAATGAGACGTGCACACCTTCTGTGCACCTCACTGAGCACACATTTAAGCATATGGCTGCTGAGATAGAATATATGCTGCCAGCCTTTTTTCTTAATTAAAGTTATGCAAGTTATGAAATACTTTCCTTTATAATAAGCTCTTATTCCTGTGGAGAAATTTCTATTTGTTTTTATCTCATTTGAGCTTCAAGGTTAATCTTAGTTTAAGAATCTCTCTCGCTGTGATAGCAACCTCGTGGTGCTGCAGCCTGATCCGCGGGGGGGGGGTGTATGTGCATCCTTTTGTTCAGGCTGAGGCTGGATGCTAACTGAGCATCCTCCCTGTCCTGGTTTGTCCTACAGACAATAGCACTAGGTGTAGGTGACTGTGAAAATGGAACATGAAGGATACTTTTCAGATCCAGTTGAGGGCCATTAAAAAGCACCTAAAGGGGCAGATGCAAAATTTGCGTCTTGATTTGCAAGACGAGTCAAATGTGAGATATTTCACATTCTGATCTTCTCAAAATTGCAATTTAATTCTGGAATCCTTGATATCTATTTACTTATTTTATTATATGACTGCAGCAAGTGATAATTTATTCCAGCATGAAAAGAGACATTAATAAAGGAGAAAGAATAAAGAGCAAGACATTTAGATCAAATTAATATACATGAAATAAAACAGTAAAAATCTCTGCTTTATCCACAAATAAACTTTTTATGTCCTATATACTTTATGGTGATTCTCATGTCATACCTTACCTACATAGTGGACAAATATAGGAGCAATACTGAAATAATTGTTCACAGTAAGAGGCACTAAAATGAATATCTGAATTATTTACATAAGTCCATCTTCCCTTGGACCTTTGGATCTGCAGTAACTTAAGATAATGGCTCAGCTTTTTCCTCTAGTTCATCAGTATTATATTTTTGCAATCTACAAAAGCCATTCTATTTCCTCCTTTTTTCAGGATTTGTAGTGAGCAATGTTTTACAGAAAGATAAAAAGCCACCTTTAAATACACCAGCAGTAGTGATGATGGTGTTCTCTGTTCTTCAAAGGCAAGGTGGTAGTTCTTACTCTCTATATCTGCTCTCAAATTCTTCTTTTCTTTCCATGCATGTTCCTCCTGACTATCATCCCAACCTCTCCATTGCTTTTCCTTTTTTAACTGTAATCCTTGTACTGTCTTTCATGGCAATCCCTTGCCTGCACATATTTATTTCAACTCTCTCTTGATTTATTCCATTAAGTCTTACATAGTTAAGCACAAGGTCCTTCTTCTGTGTTTCTTTTTCATGCTAAAATCACATTAATGTGATGCGGTGGGTGGGAAAAGCTGTCCTGATGTGTTGTATGATGTTGTAATGTCTCTGTCTTGAAAATATCCTCTCAGGTAATAGGCTTAATCACAAACCCACTAAAATTCTTGTAAAACTCCTCCAGATTTCCATGTGGGCACAGGTGGACCCAATGTAATGTTTCATTGTTGTTTGTGACATAGAGGTTTACAAAGTACTTGAATACCCTAAAATATCAGAGCACAAACTGTCTTAAAACTGGGGTGTTATTTATTAAGAATTTTTCTGAAAGAAAAGAACATTTGGGGGCCAAAATGGGAGCTCTTTGTTACAAATAAAAGGGTTCTTTCTGCCTTATAGAGAGGGTGTGATTCAGCACATCCATTGTATAACCCCATTTAACCATCAAAAATGTTGCTGAGAACTAAAAGATAAAATATAGATCTACTGTTCATTTTTTTCCCCCAGTTGATCTTTTGTGTTTGATCATAAATGCACATTGTGAAAAGATGTCTTGTACCTCCAAGCTAAACACTGTTTGCTACTCATTAGTGATTTATAAATGATATTTTCTCCCTGGTGACATATCTTTTGATATGATTCTCTAATAATAACATCCACCAATATTAAAATAAGAACATCCCCATGTATTGTGATCACCTTCAACCACATTTCCTCACTAAAATTAAATTTTAGCACACCAACTGATATTGTATGCATATATTTGTCTACCATCATTATAAATCTCCTAAGGGTCTCTATAAAATGATAGTTTTGCCTCTTTGCAGTAATTCTACCTAATGCTCCAAAGCAAGAAACTAATTACATGCTGACTTTTCACTAACTTTGATCTTTCAAAACCCATACTCTGAAGTTTCTATAGGTAATCATATAATTACAATACACTAAGTGGGATGAAATTAAGGATCAACTCTTTTTTTTTCTCTAAATAGCATTAACTCTTTTTGCAAGTAAACATTTAATTTTAAAATATTAATAATTCAGTCGCTTGCTATTTATTATATCCCAATATATAAGTTTTTGTATGTAACATTTCAAAAGAAAATCTAATTACATGAACTGATATTTATAACAAATGTCTTAGTCTAGCACAAAGAGTTTCAGTGGATGGGGCCACGCTAAAAATTCATGAAAAATATGTTTAAGGAAGGCCAAGGATAAACGATAGTAGTGTTAGGAAATTACTGGTATTTCTCTAGGGAATCTTTGAGTCTCTCAAAAAAATGACCTCATTTGTATTTTCCCAATGAATTGGTATGATATTTCCTGTTAGAAAAATTGAAAACAATTGTTGCTTTCAGCTGAACTCTACTGCTATAGAAATAAAAAATATCTTGAATTTCCTCTTTGAAAAATATAAGTTTAACTCACTTCTATTTTCAGGTATAATCATAAGAAAGCTTGATTTTGTGAAGAAAACAAACATCACAGCCTTCCTAGACAACAGAGAAACAACTGTGCACTTTGGTGTTTTTTCCCTTTGTATTTTCAACCTGCTATTTTAGCTCAGCAGTAAAACCATAAAATCCTCCCATCCGAAATGCCGTGGCCTCCTCCCTGCTCTTCTTGCACACAAATGAGGACAAACACAAATTCCACAATGCACAAAGACAACGCTCCTCTGCCTCTCCTTGGGGTGCACACTTGTAATCTCCTCACACGTAGGTGTCCCACGAGGTCCGGCTCACACCCCAGAGGAGGCAATGAGGAGCTAAATTAGCTGACTTTCCTACATTCTATACCCAGCTCCAAGGAAAAGTAGCAAAACATAGCCCTGTGGGAAAACACCTCTCCTGGATGAGCACTTCAGTTGAAAGGACAGGACCAAAAAGATGCCTGGGCAGTGTCTGTGTGCTGGGAGGAGCAGGAGAACGCTCCATGGCAAACATTAAATTCCCATCACAGTTCCTGGTGCGAGTGGGGACTGTGGGGATGAGCTGTGAATTTAAGTGATATTTCACATGGTTTCTCATCACAGGTCCATGACAGCAAATGCTCTGACACCACAGAGCACTGGGGTAAGAGATGCAACATTTTACCCTTGCCCTGCTGTTCCTGGCACCTACTGGCTCCCCCAAGCCCAGGCTGAAAGAACTCCTGCCCCACTGCATAGCCTTCCTGGGGGAGTGGGGCAGCCAAAATCGGTGTCAAGCCTTTGGGAGCACTGAAGTCACCCCATGTGGAAGCAGCAGCAGGACCAGGTGCCTCCAGCCCAGGGTGGCTTCACAGATGATTCAGCAATGCTGAAAGGAAACACGTCGTTGGCGAAAACAGTACTCTACCTTTACTACATCCCATATGTGCACCTTGTTTGTCTAATAACACTCAAAACCACAGAAAAATCTGAACACCACATTCACTTTAAAGCTGAATAAACAAAATTTGTTTTGACTTATCATCAATCATGCCATGTGATCACAGGGCATATTGTGTGCAAACGGCAGTTGTTTTATCTGGAGCTTCAACCTTTAAAAAATTCAAAACAGTAAAGTTGTTTATTTGACACTGGTTCTGACCCCCAGACTTTAGCGCTGAATTTTGACAAAGTGAAAGAAAGAAAACACATTTTGCTTCTTCATTGCTGTGACATAAAGGAAACCCGACTTCTCGGGAGACTTTTGACACATTCCTTGCATTTAAAATGTACCAATAGGAACTTTATCTCCTTCCTTTTTATTTTTCTAGAAACTGAAGGAAGAAAGGTGTTTACATGGTATTGCACATGGTAGCAACTCTCATTATGAGGATCTGCAGACACACAGTATGTGCATTTAGCTTTGGGAATTGCATTACTTAAGAGCCCTGTGGTTAGAAAGATGAATTCAGACAGACAATAAGGAGTTACAGTTTGAAAGCCAAGCCACTTGCACAGTCTCAGTTAACAAATGATAGGCTTACAAACATTTTTTCAGGAACCAACTTGAAAAGTCATTCCAAGCCACCCAGAAAAAAACATAATCTTTTCCCTCCCTTTGTTTCTTCCACAAATAAATAGATGTGAAAAGAATGCAACATAGTACCTGTATCTCATTTTGTGTTTACCTGTGTATCTATGTCTCTCTGGAAGAGAGACAGTGTGTTTTGTCTTCAGATGTCAGAAATGACAGAGCACATGAAAAACCTGCAGATAGATGAATAATATGTGGCCATTAAGTATGATAATTAAAGTTTCATTCTTTTTTTAAACCTCTAAAATTAACATCATAATTCTCATCTAAGAATGAAAAGCAATTATGCATCAGGAACACCTCAAACTTTCACTCCATTCTGTACAGGCAGGTTTGTGCTACTTTAACTTCACCATGCTTCACCATGAAAAACTTTCAAATTCATCATATGGCCCTGAAAAAACCTTAAATGCATTCATTCTGCTGTTAACTCCTGGGACATAAAGAGAAACTGACTTCTGGAGAGATGTTTGACTTACCCCTTCCATATGAGCGGGCTGTGGCTAAGGAGAAGGTCCAGGACTGATTTCTCCTCCAGACATCCTATTTTATCTTGGTTGAGTCTATTCAATTGTGTTTCCTCACATTTTAAGATGATAAAAAATAATAATTAACTTCTAAATAAATATGATGTGATTTTATCTAGTGTAATGTTTTTTAAGTGGTTTGAAGTCCCTAGTTACAGGAATATAAGAGCCACCATAAATGTTCTCAAGAAAGGGCTTGCAGGGAGAAGTAATGTCTTTTATTAGATCAACTGAGATATTTTAAAAACACGGACCTGCTTTTGGACACATGCAGGTTTGCTGCTTCCGTTTCAGCTCTGAAGAAGAACCTAGATAACCACATCTGTTGGTCTAATAAGGGTTATTACATACGTAAACTTCAACAAACCTGTTTCTGCAACATAAATAATCTGGACCGAAGTCTGTGCAATCTCAGACTGTCTCTTGGGGCAACCAGTGATGGACACTTTGGAGGCAGGTGAAACAGTGCTTGTATTGCTCTCTTATACTTTACTGAGTAAAGGGCTCATCAGTGCTTTCTACTTCACATCCCCAGTGAATGGCCTCTACATTTTCTTTCTACTGATCTTTCCCCTCACTTTTTAAAGTTGATGCTCACTTGCTTTTCAAATTCTTATGCATGCTTCCATCTTAGATTTCATTTACCATGGCTTACATGCAGTCCCTGGGGATTATGCCTTACTGTTAGCTGTTGGCACTAATAACCTCTTGAACTCATCAGATTAATCCCACTGATTTGTTTTTATCTTCTTGCTCTCTTCAGTGCATCACCTTGTCACTGTATTGAGTGACTGCCATGGAAATACAGCCCATCCACAGCAAGTGTATTGATGGAACTTCACCCAACACACTAAGGAATAAAGTCACTTATAAAACAGAATAGGGGAAAAAAATGAAAGAAAGAAAATAGACCTTGTTTCCTCAAGACCAGGAGTCTTAATGTCTTCTTTCTTTTCTTTGTGCTGCCCTTGGGAGGAGGGGGAGAAGTGAGTGGAGGATGAGTTGTATTTCTACCACAAGCTGAAAGAAGCTTTATTCAAGATGACACACTATTGGTCTAAGTTGGTCAGACTCACAGAAACCCTCGATTCCTCCTCCCCACAGATTGGTGCACAGCTAATTGTACTTGGAGGAGTAATTCTAATAAAGTTGTGACCTTTAATGCCAATTGGTGGTTTTAATTTTGATTTGTAATCAGTCACCTCAGTGTGATCTCTTCTCATGTGTGAGCAGCAGTGAGGCCAATGTGAATATTTACACACAAAAAACAAATATGGGCCCAGGGAGGCATCCCATGGGGCGAATGCATATATTGCAGATCTTAAAAAGAGATTTGTACATTACTGGATTCTGAAGTGAATAAAAGTGCATAAATTCCTAGGAATCAAAGATAAGTCAAAAGGAAAAAAAGGCATTCACAAGTAGAAAGCAACCCCCATAGCTCATGAATAGCCTAATTATGACAGAGCCCCACAGGCAAATGCAAAGTTACCAACACAATTGCCTTTGGAGCTCACAGAGGGGTCAGACACTACCCTCAGAATATTATCTTCTGTAGCACAGCACCTGGGTCCTGTACTTTACAGTGCCATTCAAAAATCAGAACAAGGGACAGTCCTAGGAGGCAAGAGCTGACAGGAACTCAACATGGACATTGCTGTAATGCCTGTGAATTTGAGAATCAGATGCCTTTTCTCATTGTGAAGCTTCTCTTGACACAACCACATTCAAAATTTGTTCAATTTCTCTCCCTGAAATACTCTATTACATCCATAAAAAAACCATTAAAGGCTCCTTGTGGCATTCAGCACATGGTCATGCTGAGAGAAATGGTATAAATAGCATCATGTGGCAGAAAAATTTTGTGATGCTTGAGGTGCCACCTTTCTGCCAAGACACAAATCCTTGGCTTTCTCAATTTTGTGAAAGCAAAACCAAGTTTTCTCTGCCACCTACCACAAAGGAGAAAGCACCCATTCAACTTGGAGTTAAAAGTATGCTTGGAATCTTAATGGCAATTTCATTTTTTGGCCAAATATGTTTCAGCAAAATTTGCAACATACTCTAAACTGCCTGGAGTTAAAAATAGGCCATTAACGGACTCAGAACTGAAATGCACTGAAGGAAGATCCTCAGACATAGAGGTTGGCTCATAAGAAAAAGGGAAAGAAATAAGCTTTTCCTGTCATCCACAGACCTCAACTTCCTCTTCAAATACAATCTGACCTGATGTAGGCTGCACTTTCCTTTCCCCATTTTCTCCAGTCAGCCTGAATTTTCCTCTCATTCCCACTCCTATCTCCTCTTCAGCCTCTCTTTCCACAGACTTTTGCAATATGAATTTGCTTTGGGAAATTTGGTCCTTGCGTTACTTTCACAGCTGCACCAACCAACCTGTGACCACCTGGCTCTGCTGATAAGACTATGGAGAATAAATGTGACTGTATGAAGGGTTTGGCTGTTTAATACTACTTCTCTCTTTATAGAAATGCCCTTCATAACCTGAGCGCTAAAGTCATTATGCTCGTCTCCAGATCACTTAACAGGGCTCATCTCTTTTACAATGCTAAGAAGTACCACCTGCTAATTAAAGGTACAATACGGTCTCTTTAAATCCTTCTCAGATTTAATATCACATGTATATTCATGTGCTTAAAGGATATATGCACTCTTGCATTTCAGCATTTTTCTACCTTTTTTAGATACTGCTCTTTGCCTGAGACTATGAACATCTAATTGATGCCCTGCACTGTTTTCATGAATACAAGGAAAAGAGAAAAATTCCATTTCTACCTGTGTTCCTTGCATGTTTGTGTGTACAGGGATGTTTCCCACACAGGAGTGGATGGAGATCAGAGGCACTTTTTGATCTGCCTCAGTAGTAAATAATGTACCAATCAGTGGTTTGAGCCCACTTCAAGAGGCTGTAACTTCTTGCAGCTAAATACACCTGAGATTACAAAAAGCTAAATGCTCAGGTCATCCCTGTCGCACTCGGGGGCAAGGCAGGAACACACCAATGTTACTCTGTGATCGGCAAAGACACACAGGGCTGTCCTGGCATCTGGGGCAGTGCTGATCGTGTCTTTTATATGCCACAGTAGAAATGTTCTGGATTAATGGTTCATTAGAAAGAGTTCAGGATGGGAAGACGTAAAAAGACAGAAGAAAAACTTTATCCATTGGAAATGGGGCTGCTAAGCTCATGAACAGAATAATGCCATGCATTTTTCTCTAATAAACTGGAAATTGCTACTTCATGGTCCTAAAATTCCCAAGTACAAGTATGAAGTTATCTCTTTATTTTTACTTAATAAAGAAGACTCATTTATCCTATTAGTCTATCGCCTGTTTTCCTATTTGCTGTGTTGAGATCCAGGAGCATCGTATGGTTTTGAAATAGCCAGTTTAATTGGATTCAAAATTCATTTCAGAGAGAATCTAGACTGTCAGTATATGTGGTTTTAACTAAAATAATATTTTGTTAGACTCTAATACGATGTTAATACCCATATGAGACAGGGTAATACCATTCAGTGTTCATCTTAATTAACTAACATTAACTATCATTAGACTTTTATATGGTACAATGCACATTACTCCATAGCTTCAACACATCACATACAGCTAGATTATAATGCATAATATCAATCATGGTTTTCTCCAAGCTTTCTTAGCACCTAGCTTTGATTTTAAAAGTTAAGGTCAATGTTAAGTGGTACACTTCAGCTGGAAAAGTTAAAATCAATGTTAATTAACAATGTTAATTAAATGTTAATCAGTTAAATGAAAGCATTTTTCATCCATTTCCCCGATAAATTGTGGTCAGGTAATCTTGCATACATTGTTTCTGCTGTCATAAGAATGTGTCATCACCCTTGGGATGACTATGAGGGAAGTCCAAGACAAACATTCTTGCGAAGATAAAACAAATTGCTTATCTTGGTACAAAGACAACTAAATTGCACTGGAAATCCAGACTGATGGATCGGAAATTAAAGGCTCAGCAAGGCAATACTGCCATTGCTAGTCTCAGTGGTGACCACAAGGCTATCCTAAATCTGAGGGGTTAGAAGCACTTTGGGTGGCTGTGAGCCTTTGGTTCCACAGTGAACCCCATTCAAATGGAGTCCCTGTGCCTGACTGTCTACACATTAAATGATAGTGTAGATAAAGAATAGTTTGGTTTGTCTCTGTTCTAGAATTCTCCTTGTGTTTCTGGAGGGTGGACTTGTTTCCTTGTGTTTGAACTAAGTGCAATGTTTGCCTCCTGGGAAAACGAGTGTGGGGCTGAATTAGCTGCGAAAAAAGAAATCCCACAGGTAATTTTTTTTGTGACTGCACACCTTATTTTTGATACCTATATGAGGCAACTACCAGCAGCTCATGGGCCAAAATGAATGGGCATGGGTAACCTTGAATTATCCCAGTTTGGACATGACTTGAATCTAACCCTATAACAGCATGTTTTGTGATAGTTACTATAAAATATTAAATGAATACTGGAAATATACAGAATACTTTAACTATACAAGTGCCATATCATGAGTTTATAATGTGAGTGGGCAAACTCTAGTATACCCTCCTAAAGCTCACAAAAGTTTTCATTCAAGTTCAAATATTTTGTATGTAACTGGTGTGTGCATGTATATACACACACATATATATGTATCCCCTGTGTATATATAAATATGGACTATTGTATATAATGTATATGTATTACAGACTAGGAAATTTTAAGCAAGACACAGTTCTTCAAATGCCTTAAAGATATTGCTTACAATTAATTGGATTTGAAATTTATGCTCCGGCTGGATTTCAGTCAAACCCACAGTTCCTTGCATGTTACTGAGATGGTTCTTTTGGCTGAGAACTAAGGATCTACTCTGTCATGTAGAAAATTTATTTAAAAAATTAAATAATAAAGCAGTGACATAATTGACTGTGGATATCAGCATTTTGCATGCCAGTGAAAATCAATATTTGAAGTGTGGTTCCACTTTGAAAAAGGTCTGTATAAATATATTGTGTCCTTCTCATCAGAACTGTCTGGCTATGTGTTCAGGGAGACAACTCCTGTTTCTGCTGACCACGTATTATCCCTTCCTTTGTCTTTCCCTTCAATTGGTAGTGAAAAGAAAATGCAAATAAAGAAAACTTAGCACTTTTACAAATCCCCCATGAGTGATGGTTTTCTGGCAAGTCCATCACAGTGGTTCAGTTTGGCCTGATGTGAACAAGTGAAACTTTGGCTCTGCCTCATATCTGTGATGACCATTGGAAATGCTCAGCTGCAAGAGGAAAAGAAGGTTATGTTGTAACTCTAAAGTGTTTTATGTTGTCAGCTGTCATAGCAGAATCACTTTTGTACAGACTCAAATCTCCGTACAAGGGGAATTTAGGCCCCTACTACTGCATAGCCATAGATGCTCCGCTGCAGAGCAGAATCTACAACACTGAGGTTCTCTGGTCCCTCACATATCTAGCAGCACATATTAAAAGGAATTGTCTAAATCCCACCACTTTCAGGAAGACAGATAACTCATTTTGAACTACCAAGTAGGTCTACTCAGGAACCACATCCCTGAAGTGAAACAGTCAAGCCTTTCCTTTCAAGACTGGAGAAGAAGGCAAATATCAATTCATTCCACTCCCAACTTCCTCCCCCCGAATGGACACAAGATATAGTTAAATTTCTCATATTTTTCCTGATAGTGTCTAGAACATGGACATGAATCACCCTATATAGATGAAACCACAGTGCTCTCACAGAATATCCCACTTTTCAGTATAAATATTGCTTTGAAGTGTACAGGCTTCCTCTCTTCTCCTGCAGTAACCAACCTTTCATGGACTAATTATTTGTTTATCCTTGAGGTCAGTGAAGGCAAGGAAGTTCTGAACAGCAGAGAAGGCATAAAACCAGTTTGTGATGGTCATGTCTCCACGGGCATGTGGTAGACATCCACTTCAGTCCATGTTCTCATTACCTTAAGTTATGCTCTCAAAAGAGCAGATGATCTTCACAACATAGCAAAGTTTAAGCTTTAGATTTATGTTCCTCTTGGTTCTCTTTTTGTGCTCCATAGATAGTCAATTAACTCCAGCAAGAGCTTCCCAAGAGTAAAAAAGTCCTCTCTATTCCCAGAAGCCTTCTACAATGCCAGCAGACAGATTCCTGGTAATAAGGAGATAAAGGTTCAGCTATGTAATAAATTAAAGCTGAAAACACTCAAGGAGTTTTGATGGACATGGCTATGATCATTATCTCCCTTCCTTTTACCTGTCTCCATCTGTCATGGTCTGAGAATTCATACTTGCTCCACAGGCCAGATGAGCAGAAGAAATGTGACTTGTGGAAACCAGCAAGGCTTGGCAGAAGACAGACCCTGGACTGCCAAACCCTGTGAAAACTGACAACTTCTGGGTATGCCAGAGTTTGAGAGGCTTAATGTAGTCTCTGAATTTCGGTGCTTCTACTCTTAAACAACAGATAATTGGGATCTTAGAGAATAAAGCGTTGGGCTAAGTGATGAAAGAGGCAGGTAAGAGTGTAAATCCTGGCTGAATTCCCTGTTTTGCAAGCTTAGCAGAAAACCCTCCGCTTCTTCCTCCCCATCTGCCTGGTGTCAAGAGAGAGACTGATCCTTTCTCTCCCCACTTCTCTACCTTGGGCACAGTGCCACTTTTCTCTGTGGCTCTGAGAGGCAGGAGACATTGCTGTGTTCACCCTTCCCACTCTTTAGGGCTGAAGCAACCAAACAGGCTATTCCCGTAGCCATGTGTCTAACGGGTAGTGTGGGGAATAACCCTGGGATGAGCACAGTTCCTAGCAGGCTGAAGAGTTTGTTCCATGCTGCTTCTGCTGAATAAGATCATTCTGGGAAGAGATCTTTGGCACGGTCCACCTAGGACAAAGCAGCAGAGCCATTGTTCTTGTGTGATCATAGAAAAATGTATCTGAAATCCTTGAACATGCATGAAAAACCACCTAGAATGCCTTTATTATACCAGCTAAATATGAACACTTGGCTGACCATCATGGAAGAATGTAAGGAAGCATTTATAACCCATATAATTATTTCTAAGCAGCAGACACATGACTGAGCCCCAGGAGGTACAAAACAAGAGGTACAAACTTGCGCAACATCTGCAGTGTTGCTGAAACTGAGCGACAACTCAGGAAATGCAAGAGCACTTCTGCCCTGGAAATTTCACAATGATGGAAAGACTCTTGGCCAAGAAGAGCAGCAGGGCTGATGGTGGAAGAGGTAAAGATCACCCACGCTGAAGGCCAGCATGACCTCAGGGCTCTGCACAAGTCAAACTTGTTTAAGCTTAGTTTGATAAGAAAGGCTTGGTTTTAGCAACATTATCTATGTGGTTGTTGTTCCACATCCACAGCCTTTCTATCACATTACTTCAGTGCTGTCTTCCAGTCACATCCTGCCCAATACTGCACAAGTTCAAAAAAAAAACAACAGCACTGCTCTGGGCACAAACACGGGATTTTTGTGAAAAATGTAACCTTCATTTATGGTGCTATAACCCAGTTAGCTTGGTTATGCCATTGGGCCCAAAGTGGATTTCGTGAGACATACCAGACATGGGCACAATCCCCTTGTCGATGCAAGGCATCTCTGTTTGGGTGAAGGTAGGCAAGCAAAGCCATGGCACCACTGACTCATCACCCTCCTTGGCTCGGTGTAGGAAGCACCAGCACAAGGGCTGTGGCTCCCATTCAGCCTTTCAGGATGGTTTCTCATTCCCAACTGCTCAGTACGTGGGCACTGCAGCAGGATTTCACTTTGGGAAGAAAACGGGTGAGAACAAACACGAGGGGTATTTTTAAATAGCTTTGCTACCCAGACATCTGAACCTGGAAAGGTAGGGAGCAGGAAAAAAAAGCAGCTTTGGGGGTTGAAATGAAGGTGTCAGTCAAGGGGCCATGTGGGATCGTGTGGTTGGGAGATGGGAAGCCAAAGGGAGAAAAGATTTGGGTTTGGATTCTTGGGTTTTGATGCGCTTGTTCCAGGAGTCCCTTGGTACTTGGTGAGAGAGTATTTTAAAAATAGAGCATGTCATGCTGCCTGTATATTTGGGAGCTATTCAGTGCTTTAACAACTAAAAGAAAAAATTAAAGGAAAGGCTGTCCAGGATGAGATCTTTAGAGGTGGGAGTAGGGAAGCTGCTGGGTGGGATGAAGAGGGCTCAACCCCTCACAGCCTTGCTTCATTCCTCTCAAAACTGATGAGACATGTAAGGACGTGTTACAATTGTTGTTTCTTAAGTACTGCATTGAAAAATCTCCATCCTATTCTATATTGAAAGCTTTCTCTTATTTTTTTTAAAGAGGACAGTGTAGTAACAAACTGCCAAGAAAAGAAACTGTGGTGAGTCACTGAGGAAATTTAGTAGAAATGATAACACTTCACAAAAATGAAAATTATTACATTTACTGTACATGGGAACAATAAAAAGTCCTTTTTTATTGCTCTTGGAGTTGAATAGGAAGGGACTGACATTTCCACACTGGTATATAATATAATTTGCTTCCCAGCAGTTTGTTTTTCTCTTAAATGCAAGTTGTTTTGACAATTTTCTTAGCAATTCAATACACTTGTCAGAACCTGTGCATGGTCATTGTGACTATGTAGGAGTCTATTTTCCTGGCCTTTTTAATTTTAATAATCCAATATCTTATTTCTCAAAGGAAACTTAAGATTTCTGCCCAGCAGCATCTGGCAGTTTCTGTTTTGCAATAATAATAATAAAAACATGGAAAATACATGCAAAGTGTCTCTAACATCTTTTATGGCGGAGAATAAACAAAGAGATTTTTTTTTCCATTCATCTCTTCAACCATACATATCTGAGTAGTATACCTGTAGAAGACATCAAAGTTTAGTATGTTAAATATAGGAGTTCCCAGTCCTAGTCTCAGTGGAACATAAGAGGATGATGCATGGAGTAAAAAATTTAGTTACCTTATTTTTCATCTGTGGATTTGGTTGCTTTCCTAACTGTTTTTGCTATTTATGGAACTTGCATTATAACGAAGCCTGCTTTTCAGCTACAATGAATAGGACTTTCTGCTGCTGACTGGAGCTTTTCAATCTGGCATCATAAAGACAGATGAATAACAGTAATTTTCTAATATGTTGGTCAGTGATCTGAAGATTCACTTATTCAAGGTTCCTTGGGTAAAATAAAATTACATCTAGAGGACCAGCACAGACTAGATGAAGTACAGACTCCTCCAGGTAAATTTGTAGTTTAAGTAAGTGAAGGGCAAGATTTCCTGCCTATGGCATTTGAACTAATAAGCTTGGTAAGCCATAAGCAGGTCTTAAGTGGGTTTTCAGCCTTACATAGACAGTCTGGGTAGGTGAGAAATTTGCATTCTGTCTCAGATAGAAGCATGGATAAAAGCAAACCAACTTGTCTTGGATGGAGAGCGAAGCTCCTCTTTATGCTGCACAGAAATATGTTCCTTTGATCAACATAAACTAAAAGTCCAAGCTGGTAAGTTAGTTAAAGCTAGATTATGGAAAACTTTAGCTCTGTAAAACAAATTAGTCCACCTCAACAGAAGCCTTTTTCCTCATCTGTACCCAAATGGGGTCTTTCTCTCTTACTTTTTAGATATAATTTCCAATAGCCAAGGGCCTGGAGCAGAGGCCAGGGGACACGTACATGGTGCTTCCCAGAGATAAGAGAAGCTCCAAATAATACATGGAGAGTTTATTTTGGAGATGTTGTCTCCACCATAAGGACCATTTGGAGAAGTGGAGTTCTTGTTGAATAAATACAGCCCTAAGAAAGGCCCTTTGACTGAGATGTGCTAGTCAGACATGTTTAAGTTATGCTGCCTGACTTCAGAAAGAAGAGAAACTAAGAAGGGCAGGGAGCTCTGATACAAGGTATTAGTTAATCAGGCTCAAATATACATCTAAGCTTCTCATTCCTTCATTTGTTTTTCCTTTGCAAAGTTTTAACAGCGTTTTCTTTCCCATAACTGAGTTCCCCTGGACTTAATTTTCTAATGACAGAAACCAAACACACAAGTTGGTTTTACTGCAGAGGAGGACTCGCTCTAGTGTGAGAGATACATTACAACATGCAAGGGAGGAGTGTTTGTTTTTGTAAGGTTTAAAATATTGTTTCTTTATTTTCCACCCTAACTCTGAGAACTTTGGCATTTGACTAATTTACCATGCGTTTAAGGCTGGTAGCAATATTGGAAAAGAAATATGATAATCACATGCTGCCACAAAGCATTCTATACCTCGCTCTCTCTTCCAGCTCTAGTTTCACATGTGTTGGTTCAATGGAATATTCAATAGACATTTATAGGAAATAAATTGAGAGATGAATGTAAACCATATGGCATCTGGAGGTTTATTTGTAAAGCCCCTGCATCAAAGCTTTCTCCAGATCACACCATATTAGCTATGTTTTTCCAGTCCAGCAGAATCAGGAAGGTAACCACAGACTTCCTTGATGGAAAACACATGAAAAACAGAGCAAATCTAAGTATGTAGCTAAAGTAACTATTCAAGTAGCATCATTTAGAATAATTTTATTACTAATGTGTAAGGAGCATTGTTTAGTGATGAATTCCAAACCAGAACCCAAATACAAATTCATTTGCTAAGCATCTCAACCATTAATTTGTAGAACTTACAGATCATTAAAATGTATCAAACCACACAAAATCAATGTTTGTATTTTTAAAGTACATAAGACATTTACAAACTTTCTCAAAACACTGCAGTGAAATTACATAAAGAGACTTTTTCCACACAAAACATTTCATAGCCAATCTCATCCTTCTAAGTAATAAAAATTATTGATTGGGCTGAGTGAGAAGTTTGTTTTCGATCTTGTTTGTTTTTGTAAAAGAAAAAGTTTAGCTGCTCTCAATCTGAAATGCTTACTGTTTACTGGAGTTTGGCAACAGCCAGCATTGCATCTGAAGTGAAATTAAATTGTATTCTCAAGCAGTATGTTACATAAATCATTAAGAAATGTCAAAAGCTTTGTATATAGCTGTGTTTTGGGTTTTTTTTCAACTTTCCACTTATTTTCCAAAATAGTTTTCATTTTTCAATGTCAACCCCTTTTCAGCCACTTGGACCAGCTATAATGATTTGTGTGTTAAATTTGCTTGTCACATGAATATTTTTAATAACCCATTTAATATTTAATACACTGCACATATTTGATGGGCAAGTAAGTTACAAGGTGCAATGCCAACTCCCCATTAGGAGTCCCAGCAGTGTGAGTATTTACCTTGTGCCCTAGAAAAATAACCTCAAGAAAGTGAAGTTTGAGGGGTGGTTGATTTACTTTGCCTTAAGAAGCCTCATTCAAGAACCATTTTTGTCCAAGATGAAACAAAGGACTAGAGTCTGTTTCAGTACTTAACTTCTGGTAGACACTTAAGTCTCCTTGACTTTAATATTAAGCATGTGCTTAAAGACAGACATAAAATGCACTAGCATCTGTAGAAATCTTTCCACTGACTTTAATGTGCTTTGGATTGCACCCTGATATCTCAGCTCAAAATAGCTGTTATTACAGTAATAAATGATTTGTAAAGCCATTCTTCTGAATAGGTACATTTATACTAAGAAATCATAATGACTTCTTTAAAAACTCTAACACTGCAAATTGATACATTTGGAGTAATTGCTCTCCTCTTCATTAGGGTTTCACACTTCTGTGGTGCTTTCCAGACCAATAGTTTGAAATCTCATTATGGATTTAGATAAGTATTTCTACTCCCATTTTACAGATGGGCTAAAGGAGGTGGAGAGAGACAATGGGCTTCATCCAGTGTAGGAAGCTTCCTACTGACCCAGGTAGGTGTTGGACTGTAAGATCCAGCCTTCCAGAAGATATATGGGAACATATTTTACACCAAAACCTATGGAATTGTCTGTAATATATTGCTTATTTAGTAAAAAAAGCTTGATACTCCATCAAAGCACAAGATGTCAGAAAAAGGTTGTATTCACAAATCCACTCTCCAGTGATCTACCAACAAAGTAGTTAATCTGTAATGTTCTAGCATATTCTGGTGCAGGGAAGTGAGAACATTATTTTAAGAGCCTAGTTAAAGTCATGAATGAATCAATGAGCAGCATCCAGATCCCAACTGGAAATGCTCCCTAGTCCAGAGTGGAGGAAAGACCAAAGATATGCATTTGATAATGCCTCTTTAGGAAAGTGCAATGGCATCAGAGTGGTCTCATGGCACTGTACTATTAGCTACTTTCTAGGCAATTTTTTGATAGGAAGAATTTCTGCTTGGAAAAAAATGGCAATTTATAACATTGTACTGAAAGTGTTAGACTTCCTACCTAGATATTTTAATTCTTGCTAAGCAACCAGAATCCTGAGTAAGCAGCAGTGAAGTCAGAAATTAAATAAACCTTTGTGAAATCCAGATTTGGTTGTTTGAATTTCAAATACCTTCAGAGTTCAGGTAATGTTTGGATCGAGCATTTTCGCTTGAGCCCATCCTTAGTTAAAACTCCCTTCTCCTCATCAATCTCATTCATTCATCAACATACAGGTTAGCCTTTAAACATATGGCAGTCAATGAATGCCACTCACAAACCTTAGAAAATAAGTATGCAAGCAACATCAGTTTAAAAATATGCAGCTAACTGCTGGAAGCTATTAAAACCCAAATAAACAAAAGAGATTATACTTCAAAGAAATGTCAACAGTTTTTCCTCTCCTAGAACAGAGCAGTTTTCTTTGCTTCTATCCCCAGCCACATCTGGAAAGTGCTTACTGCTTTACATATCTCTAACGATAAAATTAGTTTATTGATTTTTCAGAATTTCCTGATAGATTTATACAATTTCCAAAACAAAGGTAAACTCACATCCCAGTTGAAAAAAACCATGGTGATAACCACAAAGAATTCACAAAATCATAAAAACACAGAGTTATGCAAAGGAACAAAACCAGTCACTTGCTAAATAATGCTGTATCTCTGTGACTACTGTTAGAGAGCAAGAAATTGCAATTTTAATTACTTCCTTGTATATAAATGAAAAAAAAAGTATCTTAAGGCTAATTATGGCTGATGCAAAGTTGAAATGAACCTTCATTTCCAAATAAATAGAAAGAGATTTTAAAATGAAATCTGCATATTTCATGGAAAGAATTAAGAAGAAAAAGGAATAATAAATCATGACTACAGATTCAAAGAGCTATACAAAAATTAGATCTATTAAAGTGTCTGCAACTCCGTGTAACTGAAAATTTAGACTTTAATTTCCACGATAGCAAATTGTGTCATTTTAGGCAGTCCAAATGTTGGATTTTTAATTTGCTTAAAATTCCACGTTTGTAGCAGCCAAAACCTTCAAAGACTGTTAATTTGATTTTGGTTTACAATTAACTAAGCAGTAGCAACTTAGCCTATAGAGAAGACTGCCAAGAAAAATGATATCTTTGGTAAATTACCAGGGATCAAAATGTGGACAACAGATTTCTCCCCTCCCATCCCTCCACCCCCTGACTATTTTTAACTAACAATGATAGTTTTGATAGAGTAAAAGTATTTCACAAAAAATATACTGACAAGGTGCAAGTTTTGCCAAACAGTCCAGAATTTCAGAAGTAGCAGTATATGTTTAAAGAAGACAAAAAACCCCCCTGAATGATTTAAGCATTAAATGTACAGCAAGTGCTCTGTAGTCAAATAAAAAGAAAATAAACTCTAAGAAGACTGCTGCAAAATGGGAAAAAGCAGGTCTAGTTTGTTTATTTATAAATTGGTAACAAGTAGATTCTTTCGCACTAACTAAACCAGACAGTAATTATAAACACAGATTGGTTAAATTCCCTGCACCCTATCAAAGGAAATGAGTTCCTCTCTTTTCCAAACACTGTCATTTGTTTATTGAGCCTCTTTTGGGCTTGATTTCATTAAAAACGATGTAAAGTCCACATCTGCAACTCCCAAAACAATGTTAACCTTGTTAAGCCGATCCAGAGTCCTCATAACAAAAAAATTTGCAGGCAACAGAACCAAGCATTTTTAAAGGGAGCCACTGGAATACAGAGCAAAGAATTTGGATTATTTTTGTTCCCTTACAGAAAACTTATATTACTATGCAATAGAACAGGAAGCAAACAGTAACCGCCTCAGTAGTTCTGGATAATTAGTTACCTAAATTCTCTGAGGTGAACAAAATGTACTTAGATGGCAGAACATTACTGCTTGTGTGCTGAAATAACACAGTAATCTTGGTTAAAACGAAAATCAGAAATACAGGAGGAAAAAGTCATGTTTAAAATCATTAGTCTTTATCAGTAAAGTACGACTGAGTTCCTCATTAGAGTAACATTTTTATTAAAAAGGGGGTGATACTGCTTGTATTAGCTAGAGTCAGATATCAGATTTCAACAAACTTTAACACTGTAGGCACTATTAAAACATCATTATTAGAGTTGCTATGCTTGAATGATTTGAACTAAAGTGAATTTCATGTATTTGTTGGAGGACAGGAATAATATTAATCCTGGAGCTTGAGCTGGTAAGAACTGATCTGAACTTTGCAGACAAAAAGTTAAGAAGCTTTGTCCTGAGCATTCTGGGTGTGGGGTTAGTGAAACTCAGTCCTGTACCTGCTGCTGCTGATATCCTGCTGGAAGAGCTGAAATGGGACTGAGGAGGTGGTGTGTGCAGGAGCCCCTGAGCACTAGGACCATTCCCCAACATGTACATGAAGAAGAGCCAAGGAGATGCTCTTAAACCTGGTGTTCCCCATGGCATGTTGGTCTCAAGGTAGCATGGCCAAAGCTTAAGAGCACTATGGGAATTACCCCTTCATGGGACAGATCCCTCTGTCCCCATGGGATGGGTGCCATGCCCAAGATGTGCCTGTGATTAAGGCTTGTTCCTAAGACTTCAGAGAAAAATGCATGCCCGGGCAGTGGGATCAAAGACAGAGTAATGTGCATCACCTAATGCTCCCTCACCAATTAGCCTGACAAACTGCAGATGTCTTCACAGAACACATTGTATTTATTTACTGATTCACGGCAGCACTGAGCAATTTCCTATCACACAGCCACCTCCTCTGGTCAGGTAATGCTGGGTATCTCCCACCTACAGTAAAGGCAATTCAAGTTAAAACAAATAGGTTCTCAAGAGGCAAATCCTCTTTCCATCACAGTTACCGTCATCCTAATGTTCCTGGGATCAGCTCCTTGACCATGCCTCCATGCAACATTTTCTTATGCATTCTACCTAAAAATTTAATTAGTTTTGTTCCTAATCTTACTCAGGTTCTCAAACAGGTTGAGTACTTTGATAAAATGATGACAGTGTTTGCTACTTATGCACTCTGGAAACATTTTACTGTACTGAATTGAAATACTTTCAATTTTTCAATACTATAATCTGAATAAAAATCAAAATATATCTGAAGACTATGTCTAAAATAAAATAAAGGAGGACCATCAAGAAGAGGGGAGCATATTAAAAATTCATTTTGATTTTTCTTGGTATATTATTCCCTCTGAATCCTTACATATAACTCTGACTCCATATTGAGATTTCCAGCTTGTCACAGGGAATTTGGGGCAATTAATGTCTTGAAAGACTGTGCTTTTAGAATAATCAGGTCAGGAACTTTGTCTTTCTAAATACTCTGCTGTTTCTCAGGATTATCAGTGGATTCTTGAAATAATAAGTTACAGTAACACTGGGCCAGATCCTCAGCTGATGCAAAGTTGGGTTTTCTTCATTAACTTCAAAGGGACTATGCTGATTTACACCAGCTGAGGGAAGATGTGGCCCACAGTGTCCAGGTGGATTTAAATCATACACATGAGAAATACCTCAGTACATCTAGGTTTGTGCTGAGGTTGAACATAAAAGGCCTGGGTAGCGGGAAATCCATCCCTTTTTATTTTTAAATGCTCAAATGTTTACCAGCTGACCTTCCCCTTTACTGCAGATCTGGGAATCAAGGTGCATACAATAAAGTTCAAACCAATCAACTGCTTTCAGCTGTTCTTGTGCAATGAATTTTTAAACATTTGATCATTAAGACCAATCTATATGCAGGTCAGTTTTCTGAACAGGATGGGAACAGTTTGGGAGCAGATGCCAGGGCACTGACTCATGAAGAGGGACTGTTAAAATAACACAGAGAGCACATTTATCTTGGGCCACCCATCAGGTGAACACTACCAAGACCACCTCTTTGCTGGATGGATGTACAGATAAGATAGTTAATCTCTAGCATAGCACCTTTGTTAATTGAACTGTGGCACAAAGGCAGGGCAGCACTCACCAGCACTGAGGTGGTTATCTTATTGCAGACAAACTTTGCAGATTTTACTCCTTCTCCTGTTGGTAAATTCTCTAGAAATGGCACTCCATGCTGCTATTTACTTGTTTATTCTACAAAGCTGCCTCATTAATGGTCATAAATATGTGGAAAAATTTCAGCTGTGACTGCTTGTGATATGTTCACTTCCAACATCTACTACTTTTAATTCACAGAGTTTGTGGTGGGCAACAGTCTTGGGCCATTGATCCTTATCTCTTAACCACTTCAGTTTTGTCAGTGGGTCACTGGCTGTACTCAAAAGCCCACATTCACCATCCCAGACATGTTACTGGGGACCTGGGTCATGACCTGCCCATCCTGAGCCCTGTTGTCTCACCTGGCCCACCTAGAGGGGAAGTTACCTAGAGATTAATCTCTCATTCAAAAGCAACAGGACTCAGACAAATCATAGACTGATAGAATGGCTGGGGTTGGAAGATCATCTTGTTCCAACACCCCAGCCACAGGCAGGGACACCTTTCCACTAAACCAGGTTGGTCCAAACCCAATCACACCTGGCCTCAAGGTTCACACAGTCATGTGCAAACTAAAGTAGTAGAAGAACAGGTGACTGACACAAGTCCACTAGAGCTAATTAAGCTCAGACACTCTTTAGACACTCAGGTACTGAGTGGTGTTGAATGGAGGCACAATTTAAACCTTTTGTTTCCTTGCAGTACATATGCAGAATATCTGGTCTTTATTTAAAGCCTTCAACCTTCGAAGCCAAGGGGGAAAACAGGCTAATCCTGGCAGCACTAGGGTTGTTCCATTTTGAGTTATTGGATCTGTAAAGGGGATGATCAGTGAAGTTTGCCTGATTTATCAGCTATCTTAGAAGCAGGTCTTCAAAGCCAGAGCTGCCGTGCTGAAAGCCCATTCCTAACTGTTACACAGGAATGTTTTTCAACTTGCCTAATCTATATGTTCATTGACTGAATTTCATTTTCTTCCAGTTCAGTGCTGATGATCGCCATGTACATGGTTGCTTTTGTGCAGACATCTCTGTGTGCATACAGTGTTGCATCTAAACAAAAGCATCTAAGCACCATCTAGCAAAGCTGCCACGTGAGTGCCTCTGGAAACACCAAACAATCATAAGGATCCAACTGAGGTGCTTTATTTGAGAAAGCATTTTGTAAGTCGCAAATATTTTCTGTCAACATTAACTCAATCCTACAGGTACTTCATCCAAGGCATGTAAGCAATTGATTATTCAAATATCTCCCTAAACACCATCTAACTTGCACCGAGTGCTAAGCCTGAGCCCTGGAAATGTCAGTACTGGACTGGAACTACTTGGAGAATTTGAACAAAAATTTTTGGAGAGCATTTACGGGTGCTGAAATCTGCCAAGGTTTTTGTAGCATGTCCAGACACTGTAACATGCTGGTAGCCAAACTAGAGAATATTTGTTTAACCCAAACAATAGCATTTGGGTCAAAGAACCAGTTGAATGATATGACTTATTACTGCAGCCTGACCCAAACCATACTTGCAACTGTATGGAGCAACAAGGAATAGGAAACAGCAAGTTGAGAGGGTTAGTCTCATTCTAACACTTGCTGAACACAACTCCTTGGCAAGTCACCCAACTTGTCTGTGCCTCAGTTACACTGTCTGAAACACTGAGATAATAACAATACTTAATCACCTTGGGAAAAAGTGAGAGATCCTCGAACAAAAGAAGCGATAAGTGTGAAATATTCATTATAATATTAAAGAACAGATGGCCAAAGCAGAGATCCAGTTAAAAGGACTGCACAGAGTTATAAGAAACCTCTTGCTGTGACGTATGCGCTTTACGATGTGCATTCCCTCAGACAATACATGATGAGTCGGCTGCAGCAGTTTATGTTCTGGATTAGAGCATACGCATAAATAAAGCTACGTTTTTATGTGATCCCAACAAATAAATGGGAAGCACGGACAGGAATGTCTAGCTGATGGAAAAATGAGACACCACAAACAAACCACAGCTTGATGATAAAAAAAAGAAGTCTAAGATTTATATGGCACAGCTGGCTATGTGTAGTGCTTTTGTAAGTCTACAGCATCTGGTCACTTGTTTTAAATGTCTGAAGAGATAGAGGCCTGAGCCTTGCACAACTGTGGAAAAAGAGGCAATGTCTCATAGTAAACCACACAGCCACACATTGCACAACACCCCAGCACACATGGAGATCTGCCTGACTCAAACACCAGGTGAGAAGGGGCAGGAGATCTCCTGGGCCAAAGGGCTCAACTGTCCATCTGCATGTCTGTCCTGCATTCAGGATAGCACAGACATCCACGCACCTACGTCTTTCTGAACAAGATGTACTGGAACTGGGGCACGTCTTCTAGAAGGACATCCAAGCACAAATATAATTGACAACAATTTTACCATCTCATTTCTATGAGCTCCACTGATTTAGAGTTATGCTGTCATACATCACTGGAGAACCTGGCCCATTGTCCTTCAGCAGCTCTATGAAACCACCCCAAAATACCCTAGGTATCTCTTTCTGAACATGAATGGTGCTTCTTTGTCTTTAAAAACAGGATGAAATGATAAACCCTTTTGCAGAGAGAGTAGGAAAAGGACCATCTTCATGCTTTACCTGCAGAGTACTCAAGCCTTCCATTTTTATCAGATTGTATTTTTACCCAAATTTTCACAAAAGACATGTTGCACAACAAAGTGTGGGAGAAACATGCTCCCAGCTGTGGTGTGAGTCACCCAAGAGAAGAGAGAGGGTGGGGCTTGTTGGGCTACAGGGTAGCACCAGGGCAGGACCACAGCAGTGGTGGGGATGGCCAAAGGGTGGTGAGAAGGGAGGAGGGCAGGGACATTTTATGTTTGCGTATGAAAAAAGTCTATGGAAAGTCAAGGGGTTGAACGACACAAATAATAAATAAAGTGCTGAGTTGTTCCAGATCACAAACAAGTCCTTTGCAACAGTAGGAACACAATGAACACAATCAGCTAAATACCTAATTTGTGCAAGTTGTAACAGTCAATGGAAGAAGTTTCTAAGACTTAAAAAAACTGCCATGCTCTCACTGGAAAGGTAAGATGTGGTAGACCCAATCTCTTATTTTTTAAACTTCTCACAAACCCCCAAAGGTTTGCGCTCCCTTTGTTGGTTTTAGGAAAGAGATTTGGTTTGGTTTTGTTTTCCCCACAAATATCATCCTTCATTTTGTTCTGACATCAGTGGAAGGACAAAAAATGCATTTGTGTGACGAGATGTTATTTACACTGAAGTTTCTCTTGTTTAAACAAGAAAATGGACGTGCTAATTTCAGCTCCATCCCAAATGCAAAGAAAATGAATAAACATTTAATAAACCAACTGCCAAACTGGAGGAAGATTAAAGTATTTCAGTCCTGCTGAAGGAAATACCGCAACCAAGAGGGGGATAACACTGCACACACAGAGTCATATCTCAGATATCTCAGTTGGTGACTGCAACATTGTTCACCAATTTACAGAAACCTACACATCAAAAAATGTGCATTGCTCATAGTATTTTCTAGTGCACCTACTTTCCCTTTAGCATTGAAAAAAAAATTAAAAATTGAGTAAGATGAAAAAGCCCAGTTGCAAAACTAAACCAGATGAGTGTGAGTCTGAGATGATATAGAAGACGAATAAGAAAAAAGTGTGACAGAAGGATAGATCAAATTCTTGCCATTTTTTTTCCTTTGGTGTTAATTATTTACAATGTATGTTTCTTATCTACAATCTGTTTTTCACTGCATCTTTATTCAGCACAAGGGAGCCCTGATCTTGGTGGGTTTTTAGCTGCTACTGCAACACAAATACTAAAATATGATATCAGATACACTTGTTCAATTATTAATTTTTAGGAACAGAATGTAAAGTCATTCATTATCTGCAGAATATGAAAGCCTTTTGACTTAAATAATACTAATGACTTAGAAGCTTGTTGGAACAAAATGTCTACACTTTGGCCCTGAGAGGAGGCTGAATCCAAGGTCTCTGTGCCTAACACGTGACCAAACCCAACATTCCCAGTTCAGATGAGTGAAAATTGATAGGTGAGGCAACCTATTTGTCAGGCATTTGGTTTGGTAACCTTGAAAGTAAAAGGTGGCTTTCCAGCCTGCATCCATAACCACAGACTAAGGCATTGCATGGCCATAAAGCTCCCACTTGTCGCAGCTGTTGGAAGGGTGTCTGGCTGACCCACAGCTCTAACATATTTGACAGCAGCACTGGTTTGACATCCCCTGTTTGAACTGCTGGCTCCCTGTCCATCCCCCTCCCTGCCTGGCTGAACTTGTTTGTTACTGGCTCCCAGCCTGAGACTTGTGACACTGCAATTAAGCTGGGGTGGCATGCAGAGTCTGTAGGTATTTTAGCCATTTTGCCAAAGCTAGAAAAATCCTGACTGAACTGGAGCAGGAGAACAATTTGCTGAAACATCACCTGGAGCAGGAAGTTATTAGATGCTTGAGTGACTTCTAGAACAGAAAACTATGTATGAATATGTACACGAGGCAAAACAGATGTTGTCTTGACCTCTGCACACTGGAATCTTATAGCTGCTCTGTTTACTCTCTGCTGTCCATAATGCATCTTTAAGCCAGGTGCTACCACTTATCAGGTATCTACATCTCTTGTTTAAACAAATGTTAACTGAACTTGACAGCAAAGGGGACCCCTGCAGCAAAATCGGCAGAAGACAGCTTTAAAGCTACCTTCAGTTGTTAGTCCTGAAATAGCTGAAGTTTTGTGTGACTAGGTAAGGAGTGAGGGTAGAAAGTTAAACTTTTGACCCCATCTCCGTGGGACTTCATACACTGTCTGCCAGGTTCTCTGGGAGGATGTAAGACTCAGCTTTGCAGGAAGAAGGAGAGCTGGTCTTCCGGAACTGGCAGGAACCATGCTGTGGACTCTCTCTCCTGCCCACCATCCTCTCCAGGGTCCTTTGAACCAGCAGATCTCTTCTAGGGCTATCACTGTAACTACTGATTGCATCATAATGACTTCTAGCATCAAAAACTACTCCTTGCATCGTAGTGATTGCCTGCACCATGGCTTTGGCCACCATCTTTCCCCAGGGCCTTGTCCTTGTCTCCACTGAAGACAAGAGGGCACTGCTGGTCACGCTGAGCCTGGGAGCTGAACACCAAGCTCCCCCAGTCATGCATCAGGGTTTCTCTTTCATTTTTTATTTGAGTTTTTTTTTCAGTGACAACTTACATAAGAGCATTATGGCAAAACAAGGCCAGAGAGCTCTAGTGCCTGGTGAGGCCACAGTGAGACCTTACACCCAGTCCACCATATCACTATGGCAGCAGAGCATCTCCACCAAGGGCTGTGGGTTTCTTCAGTCTCTGTGCTCCCTTGGGAAATCACACAGCCACTGACAATGGGTGTGAAATTAAACTCTCACCTCTCTGTTAAGGGCAGCCCTATAAATGTTCATCCATGAAGCAAAGACAACAGGCACTTAAAGAAGGTTTTTCAGGAAACTTCTGAGTCTTCCTCCTTCCTTCTCTCCTTCCAGCTCCTGCAGAACACAGGAGATAAAGGGTCTGCAAGGAATAGAGCTGCTGAAGGAAACACTATCTCTAGCAAGGAGGTCAGTGTGATGAGGTTGCTATCAGCAGAGAACCAGGCAGCACAATCAAGGCAGAGCCAACTCAAACTTCATCCATCACAACGGATGTCATGACAAGTGCCCTGCTTTCAGAGTGGAACCACAGACTTTTTGATACTCAGTGGATAACAACTTACAGGACCTTAGCACAGCTATTTCACCATTAAAATGCTCCTGGGGAGATAAACATTCTTCTTATATAAATAAATAATCCTCTTTCAAAGCTAACTTTGGATTGAAATTGGTCTTCTGATAGATTGGAATCAGTTTTTCTAAAGTGTCTATCAGTAACTCCTCAAAACTGCATCAGGAACTCAGAAACAATCCAGCATGCATTAAATGATCAGCTATCAATATTTTAATTAAAACTGGTTAAATGCCATAGCAAAGAGGTACTGGTACCACTGACAAATGAGAGAACATCCTGAAACTCTGTCAGGATCCTGCTACTCAGTTGTTTATGAAGAGTTTAGGAAATCCTAAAATCTGGAGGGCAAGGACTTGGATTCATTATTAGGGATTAAAGCCCTGAAGTTCATTTCAGAGAACCAAAAGAAGTGTTTGTGTAGAACCAAGGGAAGACACTTTACTAAACTTTATACAATGGGAAATACAATGCTAGCTTTTTTGTATTCTAACAAAACAATGTATCCATCCAGTAAAAAGCATGTAACTATCCAAAAAATGTCTTTTGGATATCAGAAATGGATGTGGGATGAAATTTATGTGCTTTTCTCCAGACTGAGAACACTGCCGGTTTACACCTAGAGCCTGATGCCCAGGATCAGCTTTTTGCAGCTACACTGAGCTGTGTCTGCAAGCGATTCCAAGCTCAAAGTTAAAGGTCATTAAAAAAATCAAACCCCTGCAGAGGTTTGGGGTGGGTACATGCTGAAATAATCACCTAGAGAAAAACATTCACTTGAACTATAGTTTTCTGTCTAACATCCTTCCTTCATAGACAGTCCTTTACCCCTTGTCACCTCATCAGGAGACAGAAAGGCAAGAAAGACCAGGTCAAATACCTCCACTATCACATGGAAGACAATTTCTAGAACTCATTTGTTCCCAAGGTTTCTTCCTTAATGCCCTGCAGAAAGAAGGTCTGGTACAATGAGACTTTGCAAATTCTTTCAAGTAACACAGATACATACAAAGGAAAATCACACTGAAAGTACGATACCTGATCTTAGATGGTAGTGGTGGACTCAGCACATTGTCCAAAATGTAGCAAATTACTGCTGAAACCGATGAATACTCTGGATATCCTATATATGCTTGCACAATGTATACATATTCCTTCCTGCCTTTAGCTTAATAAGCTCCCCTTTGCTCCTTTGCCACTAATTTACACTGGGGACTTCTACTGATGTATGCTCACAGATCTGTTACACACTGCAGGAAATATTCCTGTGTTGACTGGTCTACCCAAATCTATTCTTGTTCTTCCAAGAAGAAAAGACATTAAATTTCTTGGGGGAAGGGAAAAAAAATCTATTTAATGGTATTGGGAGGACTGGCATTTTACAAAACCAATTAAGATTTCTCCCAGTATGTTTGTTATGTAATAGGCCATGAGTGTGTCTGGTATCAGAGTTCAAAAGTGATCCCAACCTCTGAGACTACAAATCTCTTTGTAGAAAGGTTATGTTGCTCATCTCAAGAAACTCTCAGGCTGTATAGCATTAGCAGTGTTGTCTGCAGGATGGCACAGCTTGTCTCTGCTTTAAAACAATCGCAACAAAGAGGAAGTAATTGCCAAACTGAAGAACACTGATCACAGAAACAGGTAGATACACCTTTTCCATCAAAACCACAGGCAGATGTTGGGGAGAGCAGGGGGTGCTATGTAAAATATACTATGCTACCCAATTATCAGAGGTCTGAAATTTCCTGATGAAATGGAGTCTCATTCAGTTCCCTTTCTCACACTGTCCATTTTATCCTGGTCAAGAGGGAAGGGGATCAGTGAGAGTTCACTCACCCCCTGGCCACCAGCTCAAATGATGGGAAATGGCTGATGTGGTCATCAAAGAGAAAAAGGAAGCCTGTAGTGGACAATATAGCAAGTAATACCTGAAACAGAGGCCATATCTAGGCCAGAAATGACAAAATGTTAGGCAGTTTAGGTTGGTTTTGGGGATGAGCAGACTTCAACCATGGCAGTCTCATTCCTTATGTGATAAACTGTGCAGTCAGCAGAACTACAGACTGCCAGAAAAAAAGCATCACTAACACTCAGGAGGTTTTTAGAACAGGACAGCTTGTTCCTGCTGCAAAAGTGGGAACACTAAATGAGCTCAATAATTTCAGTCTCTAAACCTGTCGTTACCTGCCCTGCTGCTGATAGTGCTGTTATCTTGTTACTTCTGCATGCGTGCTTCCTTCAAGGATTTTAGTGTTATAGCTCTGAAAGGATATCTGGTTTGCTTAAACATCAGCAGACTAAAAAGCTAAACTGAAACAAAAAACACACCTATAATGACATGAAAAGAGTTGTGCATTTCAATGAATGGAGGACATACACTCCACATAGACCTGAGTTTAGTTACAGAAGAGTAAAGATGAGCACCAGATCCACTGAGTGTATAATTTACCAACCATTGAGGCTTTGTTAATATTCCCCTTTTACAGATTTTTTTTGCATAGTCTGATTAGCTAATTAAAGTTGTAGGCTGTTTCCTTTCAATCAGAACTGTGAGTGTCTACCAGGTGCCAAGCATCATGACATGCAGAAAGGCAGACGAGGGCAGAGATGGAGGGGTGCAGAAGAGGCTCAGCCTAACCAGATTACCCCACTCTCAATGAGCTAAAACACTGGGTTTGGACATCCAAACTGTCCTGGCAAGATGTACACCTTCCTGAGAAAACAACCCAAGCACCATGGAAAAGGGGTACAGCACTGGGTGAGAAAAACAAATATACCACTGACAAATTTGCACTAGCTTCATACAAATGTGATTGGGTTAGATGAGAGGAATGACGACCCCTGGATTAGCATCCCTTGGAGCAAACTCATCTCCAACAAGCTCTTGGTGGATGTGCTGGCACATGAGCAGATACCTGAGCCTGATCTAGCTGAGCACAATGTCTTCTAACCTGAAAATCCTTCCTGACATCTTCACCTGGAGCTGTTTGCAGCATTCACCACAGAAAAGTGGGTTTTATTGTTAGCAAGAAGCAGTCAATAAAGAACTGATTCACAACCCTTCATAGAGCAAAACCAGTACCAAAATAGGTAGTTTCCTGTGGCTGTACAGCACTGCTTTCTGCTTAAGAAAAGGAAAACAGTTTGGGAGCTCTTTTGGATCAACTGACTCAATGCTTTCTTTGTTGTGCTCCTAAGCAAATAACCTGTGTAGGTCCCAAACAGGGTGAGGCAAATCTTTGGTCTGAAAGATGATTAGAAGGTACTAGGTTAAGATATGAAGGTACTTGGTACATCTAAAAGTACTGTGTTAGGATTTAAACAGAAAATGGGGTCTCAAAATCCATGTCCTCACCAATTTTATGTATTAGTTCTGAAAAAAAGGTTTAAAGGTAAAGAATAGCACCTTCAAGATACACTTGGCTGACACAAACACTAAAAATGGGGTGTGGTCTGTGGCAGGGGTAGCTGAGGTAAAAATTTCCCGCTACTCTTCCAAAATCACTGGAAATTACTGTTCAAGTAGAAATTGGCTGAGTTACCAATCAAAACAATTTAGATTGAAAAAGGCAATGTGGTATAAAACTGAGCAGTTTTTGATCCACTGCTGAGGTGACCAAAGTACAAGATAAAAAAGAGGAAATGATCAAGGCAAGACAATCCAGGACTTCTAAATTTAAGGATAAGCTGCAAAAATGCTCTACATAGGTACAGGAAAGCCTTTAAATATTTAACTATAGCTGCTTTAAATGCAGATTGGGCTACATTTTCTTGGCATCACGGAATTTTTTTCCATTTCAAGGCTAGCAAAACTCCTGGAATCTTACCAATAGCCATGAAAGATTTAAAAATTTGAGTAACTGTGGTAAGAATGTTCATAGCTGATAAATAGGAAGAAAACATTTGGACTGTCTTACTGTTAGTCCTAGTGTTTCACAAATTTCTTTATCTAGAATTATGGCAACTGGAAAAGACCTAAGCTGATATTAAAATATTTAACCAAGAGTTCAAACACACATATTTTATAGAGTGGTAGTAATATTTCTTTTGCCCATTGGAGCTCACAATGTTAGTTTGCTTACAACCAGAGGGATCCAAAAAGAAATAATGCCAACACGCTCAGCATATTTCTAAAATATTTTTTCCGCTAAAATGTGCGTCATTCCAAAAACATGTCTGAGTGGTTATATTTTGGGTGAGGAACAAAATCAGAGAAAAAGTGTCAAATACATCTTTATACTACAATATTTCACAGTCTATTATATGATGGTTATTTACACAAACAGAAGCTTATTATGTATAAAGAGCAAGGGGAAGAACCTTATGTTTAAGAGTTGCTAGAGAAGACCAGCAAAGCTATAGGTAAATTGGGTAAGTCATTTAGGTCAAACTAGATCATCAGGCTGGCTAAATCCTGAGCTGGCATCACACCAGTATAAGACTCCTCCTTCCTTTACAAAGCCTTCCACATTCATAGGACAGACATATTTAATTTTGTATGTTTGTTCAGTTCATCACTTCCGAATTTTGATTTAGACACTGGACACAGGTGACACAACTGCTCCCTCCGCAGTTCCTGCAGGTCCCTGCTTTGATTGCATCAATCAAACCACAAACCTACTTGTTGCTCTCAGGTGGAACAGGGCCGGTGAATCTCACCACTCACCCTTCCTGCTTCTCCTGAAGGTTGGCTAGATTGTAATGGGGCTGTGTGTGTGGCAGGCCCCTGTAAATTGCTGAGCTTCACCTTCAGGGAGGGACGCCTTGGAGATCCATATCTACCTGTCAGTGTGCCCATAGACCCACCTGCACCCTCTGCGCCGGGCAGGGCTCTGGTCCCATTGACAGCTCCCTGGTTCCTGGCTTGCCTGGGGTGCTGAGCAATTCCTGCTACCAGAATTTTCTGTGGCTGCAAATTTCCTCTTTAATAATTTAGCTCAATAGGTAACATGTGACTGCAGGAATTTTGGCACAAGGATTAGGAGTTAAAATAAGAGAGAGCAAAGGGAAAAGGTTACAAGGGCTAATCTAAAGTGATGCTAAAGGCTTCACATGGTGATGAATAAAAAGGAACTTGTAAATAGTGGTTTTGATAGTCTTTTCTTAGATTTATAAGTGACATTTCCTCCACTTCACCTTACTGCAATAATAACACAGATTTGCTATGCTATATTTTTCTAGAAATCTTGTAGGACACTGAAAGCTGATTATATCCTATTCATCCTTGCTGCATGCAGCAGAGTGTGTTCTTGGACTTTTAAATTTTTCCATTTGGGGGAGTAGAAATTTCTCCTCTAAGACCCAATTAATCATTGCACGCTGTGAGGCACCTCTAATGTACAGATTTAACGAGACAAGCCTTCCTGGTTTAGTTTTTTCCACCTTTGAATAAGTACTCCTTGACACATAAAAATCAAACATAAACAGAGCTAGCACCAAAATCCATGTTCTTGGAACCGCACCTAATTTAGAACTGTAAGAACTTGGGAATGTTTATATTTCATCCCTAAAGTCTTCATCTGTTTATATCTAAACTGCAATCTGAACTTAGACGCAACTACAAGACTCAGTGAAATAGGAGAGTGTTCCCTTGAGCTGTAGTCCTGGAAATCCACCATCTTTTTTCTTCATTAATATCTAATCCCCATTTAGCGAGAATTTAGCTACTTTTATCCTGATGTGAAACTTCAGGGCTGCCTATTTCACTCTGCTGCCTGCTGCTTCTAAATACAGCAGTGCTGGTGGTGGAGGTGGTGATTGTGAGTCATAAACACTCTGTCATTGTAACATGTCAGATTTGTCCAAAAGAAACATATTTTTATATCTTAGATTATTTTATTATTAGTTTAAGAAGGTTCGTTTAGCTCCTAGCAAAGCCATGAGGAAGAATTATGCACTTAAGCAGTTCTGTCTCAGATGTGTAATGCCTTGCAGTCATTTAACATGCTGAGACAAACAAGAGAATCCCAAGAGTGCTCATCTACTATGGGACTTATTTCATACTGCATCAATAATGTAAATTGAGATGTGAAGATAGCTCCTTGTTTTTCTAAGGTATGATTACACTAGTGCAGGCAACATCCACTCAACTTGACTGGAAACACTGGAGTCAGCTCCCTGATAAAAAACCTGGCCCATTCTTTATCTGAACAGAAGAAAAAATTATACTGTCAACAGGAAATCGTTGGGAGCAGCTTGGCCTTGTGAGATCAGTTGTTTGCTGCGATGTTTTCCAAGCCCCAGGTGAAGTGTTGAAAAAAGCTCAATGCAGGGGTTAATATTCTTGCTAAAATGTCTTTGGAGAATAGTTTTTGTTCTTCTCAGAGGACTACCCTGGCCCCCATTTAATCACTGTGGTGATTGGCAATTCATTTAAGTAGACCTCACACAAATTAATTCAGCTGGATTTTTTGAGCCTGTAAGGACTCACCCATGGAAAACTTGCATCATCTTAGCTTGATACTTTTGGTGGAAAATGGAAGTTACCAAGAAATTTAGTTTTTCTCAGCGTGACCTTTTATCTGCCCTAGTAAGACACACAACATTATGCCTAGTTAACATCCTGGTGCAGTGCCCATATCTACTATTGTACAATACATCGAACAAACATAAAAGACATCAATCAAAATCCTCAAAATGTCTTTTTCTGCCAAGATGCATAAACGTTTCCTATCTCCCATCAAATTATTTTAATTACAGCTGCTGAGCTTCATAATTATTTTTAGCCAGGCTGGCTTTTCTGTTGTTATTGAACATATGATATGCAATATATTGCATTTATACATCCCACTGGATTTTGTTATAGAAGAGCGACTCCTGTAGCTCTGATGGAGATTGGTTTTCTGTTATTATAAAACCATTTGACCTTTTGCTGGAAATTTTCCACCTTTACTATCTCGCTAAAGATTTGGAGAGGGCAAGGCATAGAGAAAAGAAATTTTTTAAGCTCTCTCAGGTTTTTTCCTCCTATAGCTTTCTTTCTTCTCCCCAAAATGTTTCATACAGATGAGGGTTTTTTTATAAAAAAATCCTATATATCCAAAACAAACAAAAATGAAACATGATATGGACAGATTCTTATTGACAAGAGCAGCCAAATCCTTTTTTTAATCATGACTTGTTATAATCCAAGATCATAGAACCAGGATCTTTATCTTTTCATGATTTTTGTTTTCAACTATGCATCCTGAATTTTTCTTCAATTTAGGGTCTCTCCCTGCAGGTAATAAAACATAAGGTAATTATTGAAAGAAATAAAAAAAAGCTTGACTTCAGCTGAGTAAAACCAATTGGGTTTCAAATATATACCAGCAAGAGTCTGTATGTTTGAGTGCTACTGAAACAGATGCCATTCATAACATGACAAGAGTGATCCTCTTCTGAAAGACACTCCTAAATGTGCAAGTCACTTACCCAGGAAAAATCTGTATTGCATTTCTAAATGCAAAATTACAAGAGCTGACAAAACATGAAAGTTTCATCATGGTAGATGAGAATGTGCACAAGAAATCCAGAGGAATTTATTGTTACTCAACATTTCAACTGACGCTCTTTAATGTGTCTTTGGGGAGCAGATTTGTCTCTGCACTCTATAGAAAACCCATGTGCTTAAAGAGGTTGGCTTACAGAAACCTAGTAAATAATATAACAAACAGCTAGTTAGGCTATACAGCAACATGAGCAAATATGTGTTCCTTCTACCCTGCTGATCCCAAAAGAAAAGGTGTCTTTCTTTACTCTTAAAACAAGTGTTGCTTTGCCCAGGAACTTCCATGACACAGAGGGATTGGCAGTTGATTAGAAGAGTCTTTGTCCCTCTTTGCTTGTCATGGGCCATGCTTGAGCAGGTTTCTTTACATTTCAAAACATTACAGGTTGCTTGCAGATAGAAACTTTGATACACCTCTCCCTGCCAAGTAAGAAAGGCTCTCAGCATTTATCATTTTCAAGGATCTGTCCAAAAAAGGACAAGAAAAGTACACAGCTAATATTTTTTAGACAAAGGATTTTAAAAAGTAAACAAACAAAAAAATGTCCTTTTGGCTGAAAGGAGACACAATTCCATTTGTATTTGGATAAGGTCAAGAAAAATTTAGCAGCCTTAATGTATTATTAAGAAAGACACAAGAGAGGAAAGGGAGGACATCCAGCTCTCAGTCAAGTAAATACTAGTCAAAGATACAGCACAAAAACCCTGGTGGTAGATACAGAATCACAGGATACAAACAAACTTAAGAAAACAAACTGAATGAACTACCCTAAGCTCCATCCTGCTGGACATGGTACCTTATCTAGTAGTTTAAGGACTGTACTTGATACTGCTGTGTAAATATGACATTGCTCAGTGGATTTTTAATGTCATTAGCTTTCCGTATATTACTCCAAGACATTTTACTTATTAAACCAAAAGAAACATGGCAACATTTCATACAAACTTGTTAGGGAGTAGTTCTTGCCCTTGTACTATGCATCATTAGTACATACTGCGAGTAAAACAATTGCTGCTGCAAAATTCAGGAGCAAAATGACATTTGTAGGGTTGGTAAAGAAATTTGAGAAAAGGTTTCTGAAAATGGACAAAATTGACCATAACCCATCTGAAGTAAAAAATATGAGTTAGAGATGTGATTTTGCATGAATTTACACATCAAGTAATTAAAATGCAAAGGCCACAACCTCTAAATGTGGAACTCCAGTTCTGATAAAGACCTGGTTTTGATTCCTTCTACATTATATTCAAGTATTAAGCTGTAAACTACAGAACAAACTCATCCTAAGATGCTCAGTATATTTAGCAGGTGCACTTTTTTATTTCAGCCTGCTGTTGTCTGTGTGAGAATATTGAGTTCTGGATCCGCACTTTGAAAAGTACATTGAAAAATTAGGCAATTATAGTAGAAAGTCATAGGAAACATTAAAGAAATTGAAAAAGATGCTGTCTCATGGAAAAGCTCATTTAGTCTAACTCTGACAGGATCACAGAGCAACTTTATCACAGTCTGTAGGAATTAGACAGATAGTCTGAGAGAAAGAAGCTGGAAAGTTCCCTGACAGTGGGACCACTCACCAGCCTCACATCAGGTTGCAATGGATCCTCTTATTGCTAGAAGTTTTTAAACTGAAACTTCCCTAATTTTTTTTTCTGGTTCTGCTTTTTTCAGACACAGGTTATAGAGGAAGTCACAATGAGTGGAACTCTCTGCCCTTGCCTGTATTTTACTGCCAGCATCTCCAGTTCTCACTGATGATCCCTGGGCATTTTTGACTTGCAAGAAGCCTATTAAAAGATCATGAGCTACAGCACCAACTCACACCTGTCATCTGGGGTGGGCAACTGCTCCCAGTGTTAGGAAACACGGCACAGTGAGATTATTCTAGGGTCAGTTTTACCAGATCAGCTTTAACCTTCTGCATATGGACACCTTATTCTGTTCCCACTGGCATGTAAGTGGGTGCCACTCTCACTGACCGGGTTGTCTTTGTACTAAGAAAGATCTCAAATTCTTCCTGGATAAGAAAAATCCTCCACTGACCCTAAACTCTCCTGCCTCCACAAAGAATGTTCTCCATGCCATCTCCAGGAAGGATCCCTGCACAGCCTCCCATCCACCTCTTGGGAAAGCAAACATATGAGGATGTGGCCCTACGCCCTAATATCATATATAACACTTTTAATCATCTCAACGATGAAAACTGCCATGTAAGCTCTTTTTATCTCCTGGCTACTTTCATATTAATATATTATCTCTCTGCAACTTGTGACTACTTCCAGCTGGTGCCAGAGAAATAGGAAACTGTTTAGATGCTTTCTTCTGTTCCTATGGCAAAAATCAAAGAAAGAAAAGGAGAAAGTATATTATAGAGAATTGAAAGCAGGTACCTTTTATTAATGTAGCTGATAGTGCTGTACAGTTCACTGTTCTTGTTTAATTGGGCTACATATTGATTCGATTGTGGCAATGCAACTAGACAAATGTTCCTTAATTACATTTAAAATTCAACTTGCTGAGGCTGAAGGTGCTTTTGAAAATCACACGTAGCTGCTGGCCCCACCACAGCACAGACTGACTTAAAGTTGCGCTAACGCTGAGCAGTTGTGCCAAACACTGAACTAGTGCAAAGCCTTCATTAAAATAAAAAGCAGCTCTGTAATGATATTTACATGACATTCAAAGTGCTCTTTGTTCTTACAATAAAATACATTCCAGATAATTCCACACTACCAACCATAGTTCCTATTATTCAATTTTGTGATTTCTCTTATGTAAGCAAAGTTTTTTTGTAACATGTTCACTAATTATTACTTTTGTAGGGAAAGGTTCAGAAGTATCTAGACTCCTAGGAGAGGGAAGACAAATGCATTATAGAAATAATGCTTTTAGCCTCCAGGAGTAACCCTCAGCTCACTTATAAAAGCTCTTGCCAGTCAAATCTACAGAATACGATTTTATTCAACTCTGGGGGAAGAAAAAGAAACACTTGCCTGCCTCCAAAGTTCAAGCAAAGATTCTTGAATTGCAGCTGCCAAGATGGGAGGTGGCAGAAAATGGAGGACTTGAATCTAGGGGGAGAATAAGTAAAAAAAATATTTATACATTCTGTCGTTCAGCTCTAATTGCTTCAAAGATTATTTATTTTTCATTTTTTTGGAAAATAGCTTGCAGCTTCTTAACATATTTTTCAAAGAAGGAGCTGGAAGGCATAATAAAAAGCAAGCAGGGATACGCTTTCTGAATAGACTGAAATAATTAATGTGAGAATGCTTCCGCCTGATCATTTTTTATGAACAAAAATACATTATTTTTGCTTTTAAATTGGAGATAATTTGTTACACGGAAGTGGTGGTTTCTTTAATCTTGAAATAATGCTAATTACAATGGTATTTGGGATCTGAATTTTTGCAAAGCTATTCCCTCGTTTGCTGCTGACATAATGAAGTTACTTACAGACTTCAGAGGCTTGTGGCACAGCCCCACTTTGTTTGCCTGTTGTCCCTCTTGGTTTCCCAGTCCCAAACCTCATTACTCTTGTGATTTGACTATATGGGGTTTTCATCTCTTCTAGTTCATAGTCACTCCGCAAATAGCTGGTTGGAACAATCCATGGTCTAAACATAATCATTTTTTTTCTTTGTCTGTTTGTTTGTACCAGCTCTTCCCAGAGAGTGACCAAAACTCACAGTCCCAGCTACGCCTAAAGGAAGAGCAATATTTCCCCATGCTCTGCTGCACCACAGCACATTTACAGGAGGAAGGTAGGAAGGCTTTGTCCATTTACTTTCCACTAAATAGCAGCTTTTACGTATTTTACTGTGGAATTGCCAGGGAACTTAGTCATGGAGCTGCACTGGGCACCTACAGAAACAGAGACAGAAAATAATCTTTGTCCTAAAATCTTACAGTCCAAGTACATCTTTGATTGGGTACATGGATGTGCCTGGACACTTCCTTAGTCTCCCTTTGATTTCAGATCAAGGTCAGTTTGATTTACCAGAGAGATGGATCCTGAGGCTTGAGGTCCTGCACACTCCCTCTCCATGGGCTTTTCCCAGAGGTGTTTGCCATGCCTGGGGCTGCATGGCAGGAATTCAGTGGGTGTATTTACCTGCTGGAGAGCAAATGCAGACACTGTTCTGCAGCCACAGTTTCATTTGGCAGGGAAACAGGTGCTTATCCACCAGGCAAGGGCGACACTCCCTCGTCTCCACTCAGGGCTGTGTACACAAACAGAAACACGCTGCAGGTACACGTACGTGCTGTGTTCCTTTCTCCAGGCATCTTTCATTATTCAGCATGTTTTTACCACTGAACAACAAATTGTTAGTGGTGTAACAAGACAGGAACATGTGTTAGGGTACGGTGTGCTACCTGCAAAGCCTGGCACTTGCTCTGCTGAGCTGCAGTTCCCTGCTCTGGCAGGATCAAAGCAGCAGCTAAGACAGCAGTGAAGCTTATGGTGGTGTTGAGAACAGGTAAATGAGAGAGCCTGCAGTTCTCAAGGGATGAAGATGGTGAGAAGCCCTATTTTTGTGTCATTTTGCAGGGCCAATATTCCTTCTCCTCCATAAAATACATATATAGTCTGGAATAGGGAGCCAGGTGAGGTCTCAGGTAAAATGACTTCCAGGAGGCTGACAGTGTTATTCAAGGCGATTAAAGGAAAAGTAGGGAGCAGAGGGAATTGATTATAAAAAGACTTTTTTCAGCTGTGCTGAGATTAGTGGAGAGCAAAACATCTGCAATGATATGTCAGAAAAACAGGCCAAGCTTTTATTTTGAAAAGTATTAGCTAGGTCTGAGGTAGGAAGATGCATAGTATTGTGAATCATCAGTATAGAGGTAGTAGTTAAATTTGTGTTTTCAGATGAAGGTGGATAAGGCCAAGCCTCTAAAATAAAATCAGAAATAGATTTGAGAGATGAACCAGCAGAAAACAGAGACATAAGACCAAGAAACGAGTTGTAAGAAGGATGGGCATGAAGCGTACACGCAGTTCAAGAAAGTCACAGGTTCCTGAGAGGTCGTCTGGTGCATCCCTCTGCCCTACAGCAGGATCAATTATCCTCCTGTCTTTCCTTTCAGAAGTCTGTCTGCCCTGGTCTGGACAGCCTCCAACAGTGGAGATCCCACAGCCTCTGCAGGCAGTCTACCTTAGTGCTTTATTATCCTGATTGTTATGAAAGTTTCCTGATGTCTAACCGGAATTCTTTGCTGTAATTTAAGCCCATTATGTCATGTCCTTTCCATTATGCACAGATTGTTTCTGTCTTCCCTGCCGCTGTTACTTCTGTAATTACTTTCATGTCCCCTCTCAAGTGCTTATTATTTAAGCTAAACAACCTCATTCCACCAATCTGTCCTGCTAGGTTGGGGTTTCTAGACTTTGCACTCAGGCATCTCTCCAAACAAGTGACAACTTTTCTGGAAATAAGGAACATAACCAAGGAAAAAGTGCATGAAGAGAGAAGGGATTATTTCCCACCTCTCCAAGGTGACAGATCTGTTTGAACACTGCATATTGTAGCAAGATGCCACTGTGGACCCCTGGCCAGGTTGTGATCAGTGATGATCCCAAATCAGCCAGTTTTTTCTGTAATTGGGTAGCTTGTTAGACTTAAATACCATTGATTTGTACCCATATAGCTTCTATTTCTGTGCTCAGCTGCAACCTGGGCAGAAGTCTGCTCTGAAAGATCATTTAGCTGAGGATACAGTGCATTTGTCCTCTGTATTTCCTACACATTGATTTTTGATATTGCTCCTTTGGAGAAAATGATAAAAAGCTATCAATCTAAAATCAAATTATTTTTCCATCAGACTTTAATGCCTATTGCATCTGAGCCCAAAAGATGTTTTACATTTCTGTTATTTACAGACTTCTGGAGTCTGTGAAAGATTCAGAATGACATTTTGTAAATAATATTCCCCCGTTCTTTTTTTCCTGCAAATTTCTTTTTAGAAATAAGACATTCCTCTATTTTATATGTATATATTTGTTTAAAAATATGAGCCTTGGTGTTTTGAATCCATCAATCTTTGCAAAAACATTTTCCATGACAAGAAGTGAATATTCATGTTTTCTTATCTAAATATCCTTTTCACAAAGACATCTACACGAAAATATAGATTCCCAACTGATGCAATGGCCCAGCATGGCTTTATACCTTCCTTTAACCACTTGTCCCACCACACACTCAGAGCAGCGGCCGACTCTATTGGAACAAAACAGCCCACATTTACAGTTTCCCTTTTTTCCTAGCTATTAGCTCTAGAAGTCTACTCCTGTTGGCAACTCTTACTGCTGGGCAATAATTTACTAGCTACCAGCACCCCAGCATGCCTGTGATGGTGTAGTAGCACAATCATTAGTTTCTATTCTGCAGAGGCAGGATGTGACAGGGAGTCTACGATTTCGGATGATTCTGGTGTCAACTAAGTGTGACACTCCATCAAATCCTGCATCCTTAATGTCATGGAGAGTTACATCCTTTCATGGGTGATAAAGCCTGGGCATTCTGACAACCCTGGTTTAAGTGTCCTCGCTGGCCTCGCTAAGCTCATGTCACTTCATTGTTTTATAACTTAAATTGTCTCATATTGAAAATGAGGATTCAATTTGAGATTTTACTGTTAACCTTTAAGGGCCTTGGAGCTCAAAGTCTACTCAAGAGGTAAGTGAAGTTTATGCTCCAATTCTTAATCTACCTTCAGTTACAGACTTCTGCACACGTACCCCATTGCTTCCTGATAGCTGTCTGAAAACTTTCCAGTTTTTAGTGACAGAATAGAATGAAAGTAGATCTTCAGCTGTTCCCAGGGATGTTTTTAAAGATGGGTTCATTTTTCTTCTGTTTGTTTGAATCTTGCCACTTGTTTCACCTTAAAATTTTATGTTAGATCTGGAAAGAATTGTGCTTGCCCAGCCCCCTCTTTGAGAAAAATGCTTGTAAAAAACAAAAATTCTATGAAGGCTCCAAAGGGCAAATGCTAACTTTTAAATTGAAAATGCTTTAAATTTTAGTTTATAACAGGAATATTCTTTGTTCTTCAAGTGGTCATTTTTCTTTTTATTAAAACCCGTTATTATCACAGAAAGCATTGCTCTTTGTGAAATAACATTTCAGTAGTCAAAACCCCAATTTTCCCTAAGGAAATATTTCAAGGGAAAACTTTTTACATGCCCTACTTAGCGCCAAGTCTTCCCATTTAAACACCTCCACAAGTGGCCAAAGTTTCAAAAGAGATGCTCTTCCACTTAGGCACCCGAAGGAAGCGTTTGAATTCTGAGCAGCTTTTGAAACATCAGGCCACCTTGTTTGAGGTGTGTGAGAGAAAGACGTGCCCTTTTCAAGATGTAGCTCCAATGACGGGGTCCTTAAGAACTTTTGAAAAATTCCCCTTTAAGAAAAAGAGGATTAGATCAAGGCATGAATATTCCAGGCATAAATACAGCTATAACTCTGAAATCCACCCCTATTGCACGTGTTTATACACTATTACATCTTGCTTTATCTTTGTGTTTTCAGTGCAAGTGTTTTACATACAGACTTTAATGGATTACAATTCAGCTACTTTGAGAACGGCATGAAAATTATTGCTGCTGAAAAAGATGCTGTTTTTGTTGCACAGAAACACACCTAATTTCTGTTTGTGCACTTGAGTTTTCTGACATCCAGCATGCCATTAGGTACAGAAAGAAGTCCATAGTGCTCCAAACTGGCAGAGAGCTTGCAAAAACTAAGCTTAAAGAGAGGTGGATTCAAGCCAATCCCGCCGTCAGCTCTTAGATCTACTCTCCTGTTCTTTCCCTGGAACAAGTAACCTTTTGCCCTTCCATTTTGTAAGGCATAAAGTAACTTCTTAATTAGGATTATTTTTTTCCCCTGCTGGAAAATATATTAGCAAAGATTATTGTGAAAGCATAGAACTGCTTCCTCTTTATCTGGCACAATGCTGCTATAAAACAACCAAAAGGTTCATAGACCTCTCTACATCAAGATGTTGTACAGTATTTGCAATAACAGCTCAGAGAATACCATGAAATTGGGTCTTTCAATCATGCTAAAGAGCATTCCTCCTTCTTTCTTTGTATTGCCCCTTCCTGTTTTAACTTTTCTGTATTGACCCACAAAACTATTATTTTTCCTCAAGTAATCAGGTCTGGCCACTTCACAATAAACAAACCATTGCTGAGAATACTAGTTTGGATGCACTTCATGGGATGCTAAGAAAATGTCAAACTTGAGGAAGGTCTCCTTCCATTTCCACAAGTCTCTGCGGGCAAATCAACAAAACCTTATTGTCAATAACAGCAAGGACTGTTGACAGATCTAATAAAATCAACATAGATTTATTTTCTGTGGCCATTGCCAAGTAGAGATCAGCAAAAGATAGCTACCCCTATATTAAACACACATCTAAAGCCAACACAGTAGGGATGAAGGATGCTTGTCAAAGACATAAACAGCCTTCTCCTGCTTGCATCATCCCAGAGATACTACAGAGATTAAAAATTCCTGTCAATATACGGGCTAAAATCACCCACTGTGAACAAACTCATGAATTACAAAGAACTGGCCATAGCGTCAACAAACCAGAAGATTTTATCATCAGAGTGCTTTGGTGACTCCTCTGCTGTGAACTCTTGTCACACCAAACCCAATGAAGCCAATAGCATCAAACAAAAATGCAGCAAGGACACATGTGAAACCGGGAGGGAGATTTTCCCATACATCCCTGCTAGGAAGACAAAGAGGCTGTTTTTGTGCTGCAATCAGAAGAATGATCTGATAAAGCACTTTGCTAAGAGCCCTTCTGGAGAGATAAGCCCATCTGCTCTAGTAACAATACACAAGGAAAAACAAGGCAAACCCCAAACAAACAAGCAACGCGCACACAGTGTATGAGTGAGAAGTTTAGACTTTGGATATATTTAATCTGATTACCAGAACTGTTTCCCACATATATATATTTACATATACATGCATCTAATTATTTTCAGATGGTCAGTGCAGATTAGATACCGGACACAAACTGATTTTCCTGCTGTTCCTAGGTGCTGCTTTTAAAAATGACACTATCCTGGCTACTTTCCAAACTCCATAGATCTTCCTGAACTATTAACCTACTTTAAGTGAAGATAAGTCTGGTGATGAAAAGGAAGAGTATGAACATGTCCTCTTTGATTCTGAGTAGATCAGTTGAGCCTGAATTCAGCTGACTCACACAGATTACAAAGGTGAGGGTGGAGATGATTTCCAGTATGGGCTGAGAGACAGTTTTGTTAGAAGTAGAGTTCTCTCCTTTGAGGGCTGTAAAGTGTCTGCTAGCAGATACATCTACCACTCATCAGCTAAACCATTAGTAAACATTGGCACCAATGACTAGTTATTCCAGAATGGTTTCCCTCTATGACAGAGCTGGAATGTACTCAGGCATTTCTTGACATGAAATATGTCAAAAAAGTGATATTGCAGTTTGGCTGCTACAAAACTGGTGACCCTCACCTGGTTTGGAGAGAATTCACTGAAGCATCTCAACCAAAACTCAAAACAACCTATGTCTACTATCTGGCATTGTCTCAAGACCAAAGTTCTGGTGATTGTTTCTATCCATGGCTCCTGGTGAGTGGCATTCCATCAGCTGACCTTGAAAGGCATACAGAATAACTTTAAATTAAATTCAATAATTTAAAACTAATAAGAAAACAAATTTAATAAAATAATTTAATAATAATATAAAAATTCAATTTTAAATTTAAGAATTTCAACTTGGCAAAGACAGACACTTCTTAAGAAAGAACATAAGAAAGGCCATGCAAAGTGGTAGAGAAGGTCTTCCTAGCCTGGTATCTTATTACAGGGCTGAGAGGAGAGGCTCTGGGGAAGTGTCCCCAAACACGTGAACCACGTGGTGCTTTCTGGGGTTGTTCCTGCTGTGCATTACAGCAAAACACAACTGCTTTTCTGTGGAACTAGGTTTATATTAGATATTAGGAAGAAATTCTTTATTGTGAGGGTGGGCAGGCCCTGGCACAGGTTGCCCAGAGAAGCTGTGGCTGCCCCATCCCTGGAAGTGTCCAAGGCCAGGCTGGACAGGGCTTGGAGCAACCTGGGATAGTGAGATGTGTCCCTGCCCATGGCAGGGGGGTGGAATGAGATGATCTTTAAATTCCTTTTCAACCCAAAGCATTCTGTGATTCTCTGATTCTGGGACTAAAAAAATAAACATTTTTTCTTTCACTTAGACAAGTTGGTGTGTGACATCATCCCTGAACAAAACACTGTCTTGAACTGCCTCTTTCACTTTGTCTACTTTCTTTTGAAATTACTCTCAGTAACTTACATTACATGATTACACAAACCATTTGAAAATTGCCTGGTTTGTTAAATAGCATCATCTTCCTTCTAGATAAAACCCCATAATCCTTGCTGTTTCAATCTAAATTTTAATTTTGTCTCTGAATTTATTTTAATTTCCTCAGCGCTTCTGGATTACATTTATTACAGGAAGCAAAAATCTTGCTTTCAATCTGGTAGGAGTCCAGGAATACCTGGAACCTTAAGAAAAGGATTTTTTCCTCCACACCTTGTCTCCATTCCCTTCTCCAATCACAGAGGACTGAGCACCCATGGAAGGACAGACAGTCCCCTGGATGGCTCCAGTAGATGATGAAAAGTTCTGAAATGCAGGCCTCCTGCTATGCCTGTCCCATTTCCCCTTCCTGTGCAGGCAGCCAAAGTGGAGAGCAGTTCAAAAACAGTTTTCATTTAAGCAAAGCCAGAGTAAAAAAATTGGAGAGCAAAAATGACACTAAAGTACTCCACAAACCCCAATTCCCCACTTAAAAATGGTCACTCAAAGGCACTACAGGGGTAATAGCAGAAATGCCTGGCCATTATCCTGCCACACAGGCATTGCTGCTCTCTCCTGCTCTGTCTTTGTTGGGACTGATCCTATGAGTTCCTTTAGGAAAGCAGAGATGTGATAGCAGAGCACTTTTGCAAGGTGTCTGAGGGAGGGACTCCTTTCTGCAAGGCTTGTTAACTCTAGAGCTCTGTCCCAATGGTAAATAAGTCACTGAAATAAGGAATAATGCTAATACATCAGCCTTCTGCTCTGCAAGTTTTATGGTACCATTTGTGTGTGGCTGCTGCTTAACAACCTCAGATTTTTTGATGGTCACAGATGAACTGGAAATAGGAGATGTATTTTTCATGGTAACTATTGCATATCTGGAAAAAAGATTGCTGACACAAACAGCGACCTACAAGGATCACATCTATCTCTGCTGACTGAAAAAGGTCTTAAACACAGTAAGAGTACACACGAGATGTGATTCTCCAGCGCTGTACACTATTATAGCCTCCAACAGAGCTGTGAAAGTCCTTTTCCCTCTCTCATGAAAGCACTCAGGTTGGTACTGCAGAAAGACTTTCAGTAACTGAAGGGAGAACCCTGGTTCCTTGTGGACAGGTGTCAGCTAATTAAACAGCATTTGGTGATGACAGATCTCGTTTGGGAATTTCCTGCAGCTTTGTGTTCCATGTCTGCACTGTACGTTGGGTTTGGATGGGAGAATGGTTTACTTAAGCCATGGCACCTGCAGAAAGCAGACAGGTACCCTGCTGATGTCCCAGCTCCAGTGATGTACCTGGAGTGTGGACAAAGAGGACTTGGGCTTCCAGGAATCTTCACCCCTCCACGAGTGTAAATTGATCACTTAACATTAAAAAAAGAAATAGTCAATTTTGCATCTGACCTGCTCACCTCCATATGACGACATGACATCTTAAAATCATAGTAAGTATTAGAAAAATTATGTTTTAAATATGGTCTTTTGTATCTTTTATCACATTCTCTCCTGCTGTGGTTATTACCTAATAATTTTTGACACTAGTGATTAAATATAAAAGTTTTACATTTTATGATTCTATTTCGAATACACAATTGCCAGCATATATATCAAGGCCAAAATTAGGCTCTTCTTAAAGAGTCTGTAATTATATTTATGCATTAAAGTGTCAACTGTTTAAAATGAATGATTTCAAACAATATTTTTATGTAATTGTTTCAAAAAATCAAACTTTTAATCAGACTTTATTGTCAATCTCAACTAATGGCTTGTGTTTCAATATTTTAGACAACTCGATGTTCTCTAATTTGAGAAATCTTTACTAGCAATTTAAACAGTTACTTAAAACAACCACCACAATTAAAATGGTGAGCACGCTCAGTAAACAAAATCTCCTCAGCGGCAGAACTCAGACTAAAACATCAGCAAAATCCATCACTGAGAAAGCACTTCATGGCTCACAGTTCTATGCAACACTCAGAATATGAGAGAAAGGAAAAATGAGACCTTTCTTGAGGAGGTCACGAGCAGGAAACTCAAAATTTTATTTCAGCAATGATTTATTTTTCTGGCCTCTGTTTCATAGATCTTTTTATACACTTGCTTAGAGGCCAGATCTCCCTTCCAGTCAATAATATATAAACAAAATAATCTTCAAGTTCTGTTCTTCCCTAAAATGGTGTTGCTTTGCACTCAGTGTATGTCATAGAGCCAAACTGGATCCCTGAGTCAGTGATGTTGCTGTTTACTCAAATGCCACTGGGTATACGAATCACATTTGAAGTAACGGATATTTTTAATATCCTTGATGATGAGCTCACATTGCACAATAATTTCAGGCCAACAGCAAATCCCAAAGAATTTAGGATGTGGCAGCCAGCAAAGATGCCTGGCTGGAACACCTCGAGAAGAATGATTTAAAAGAGTGGGAGTTAATTTATAAGTTTTTAAACAGTGTGCCAAGGGAAAAATAAGTCTTCTGTACATCTGCCTACATTTTTTTGAGATCAGATTTCAGTGACTAAATGATAAAAAAAAAGAAACAAAACAGGAGGAAGAAAAAAAAAAGAAAAAGCCCAACAAAAACCAGATGAGTGGATTTGCATGGGAGGCAATTTATTCCTTAGTTTGCCTGCAGGAAAAAAAAAAAAAGGGATATTGCAATTTGATAAATACATGTTTTCGAATAACACATCTTTCTCAATCACAGATATGGACTTCTGGATCTTAACTGCAGCTTTTAATTCTGCTTTGACAAATTTATGTAAATAAATAGACCTGGAATGGACAATCCTTGGAAGTCTAAATCTCTTTCATGTAATCTTTGCCTGAGCTTCCCCACTGGAGGCTCTCTGTTAACTGGCTGTGAATTATTGCTCATGAGCAGTACTCCAGGTGACTACAGCTGCTGCTTAAAGGAAGCACCTGTTTTTGTGTGATTCAAAATGCAAAGGTGGCTGTGGCACTTTTTGTAATTTTTTTTCAGTTATCAGGTATTATTTCTGCAATTTCTCCACTTCTTTCAGAGACCCTTACTCATGGAAATACCTTCGTATGGGATCACACCTGTGATGGGAATCCAATACCTTGAATTCCTCTACTAGCTTTACACTAGCAATGCTCAGAAAAAGTAAACAATGACTGAGTTACTCTGACACCTTTCTTTGGGTTTCACTTGATTTCCACCCAAAATTACAAATCAGTCTATATTTGTTCATACTTTCCCTGACATCACTTGCCCCATCCCTGGAAGTGTTCAAGGCCAGGCTGGATGGGGATTTGAGCAACCTGGTCTAGTGGGAATTGTCCCTGCCCATGGCAGGGGGAGATTGGAACTGGATGTACTTCAATGTCCTTTCCAATCCAAACCATTCTGTGATTCTCTGATGACACTCAGCCCACACTTATCAAAAGGTTTATGAACCCTACTGAACCTGGCTTAGTCTCTGAGTTTGTAACAAAAGCTCAAACAAAGCAACTTTCACCCTACTGCAGGTTTTTTTAAGAAAACTTTAGCATTGCTTTAGGAATGACATTCTACTTGCTTAGAGGTTAGCAAAAAGTTATTAAAATAATAAGATTGGGACTCACAGTGCAAATTAATCTGCCCAGGACTGGAAGATTGTTGCATGAAATCAAAGACTTGTAAATAAAGTATTTCAGGTGCTTTAAACTTGATGGTGAGAATTATACTTCAGGCTGGATTACAAGACTTCACCCAAAAGTTCCAGTGGCCCCCAGACAGATATCCAAGGAAAGAAAATTACAAAGGGATTTTCAAATTACAGATCTGGCATGCAGCAAAGTTTGATCATTTTGATGAATTTGGCTCAGACAGCAAAACATAGCCACAGGTCAAACAAGAGCACACCTTCATGTTGCACTTCTCAATGCTGTTTGGTACAAAAGGGCACCGGTGACTGGAAGGGATAACCACGTTTTCTGAGTGCTAGTGAGTTCCTCAACCTTCTACAGTTAAACTCAGTAGCACCAAAATAAAAAGTGGCATGAGGTTGAAAGCAACAGTAAAGAAAGTATCACCAGGTATTATTACATACTGCAGGATCAACTAATTCAAGCAGTAATCTTTTCAGTACCTTTTGATTCACTGGACAGTTGCTGCTAAAACTGAACTGCATCTCCTGTTCACCAATAAAATACACCAGGAAAGTGCATTCTTGAATAACAATCTGGAGCGTGAATGGTTCCCCTGCCTTTTACATCACCAGGCTGGATTCATATATGATGAAAAGGGTGTTCTTTTTTCTCCTCACAGTCATGGTAAAGCATTTGGTACACACTGTGAGTGTCCTTTCTTACCGACAGCACAGACAGTTGGCTTTACTTGGAGATTTCCTGACTTTTAAGGCTATATTCTTCCAGCCAATCTTGCTGTAGTTTGAACTGCATTGTATGAGTTTCCCTTTCCTTTTTGGAATAGTATAATTTGCTTCATAAATTACATATGGTGGAAGCCTGTTGAATGAATAACCTTGTTGCACAGAAAATTAATTCTTTTGACAGGTTTATTCCTTTAACAGATATTTGGTGGAGGATTTTACTGCATTATTGTATATATTGTGGCTTGCTGCACAGAAAATGTTTCACAGTATTTCAGCAGATTTATTCCTTTAACAGAAATAACTATTCCTGTCCGTTTACCATTTGTTACCTATGAAATAAATTTCTTAGCTACAGATTCTTAAAAGAAGCTCACTTGTTTTGCACTTGTGTTTCATTTCAGTGCAGACAGAATTCATTTTTTCTTCAATCAGGATTCATTTAAATGCATGGTAATATATACAGTTGTAATGAACCATATTTTGTTTGATTATGTTAATCTCTAACAGTGTTAATTTCCTTATATATATGTTTATGTGATTTTTTTTAAATTAACTTTTTACCATGCCTTACTAGAATATCTTGGATTATTTAAGACTCTGTGCACTATCTTGGCATGAGAATTACATAGCACAGATAGCACAACAGCAAAGGAAGTCAGATTGAGTGCCACATGACCTGATTTGAGCAAGGCTAATTATGTAATTAAGATATTGAAACAGGAGCCAGAATCTCTGAGTACTGCTCCTAGTTTTGCCAAGAACCTCCAGTGGGACATTTAGCTTCTTGTTCACTGCTTTTCCCTGCTGGGAAAGGTGGTTCTGATATTCAACATGCAGAATATCCAGAAGAAAGCAGCTCTGGGTACACTGCCTGGAGCACACGGGGCCTCAGATGTGCAAAGTGTTTGTAAAATAATTCCAGTAGTTTGCACTGATTTTTTATTTAATGAAGAACTTTTACTCAGGGCAGGTGCTTGGATAATGCTGTAAATGAAATAGAGTGCTTATCACTAACCCATTAAATTTTGGGAAGAATGACTTGGTTTGGGTTTTTTTCTCTCCCCCCCCACCCTGGCCTTTGTTATTTGAATACTTAATCTAGGGAATTAAAGTTCTGTTGCTTTGAGATTTACAATTTGGTATATAATCAGCTTCATGAAACTGGTACTCTGAGCTTGTCAGTGATATCTACCCTACATAATACTGGAACCCAAGAAATAAGAGACAAAGAAAATAGAAGTGACAGGAGTTTACGACCGACTTCTCACAAGATATCAAGACAAGGCACATTTGTGTTATATCCATACAAACGTCTGCACAGCCAATAAACCACTCTAAATAAATGTTTGTAGACTACTGACAAAAGAAAAAAAAAAGACAAGAAAAAAGGCCCAGCCACTCATTTTTTTTTAATAGCATGAATTTTTTTTCCAGTATTCACTATCAGTGCATGTATACTTGACATATCAGAACTTTCTTTTCCAAGACTGTAGGCCTTCCTTACACTAACCAACTCCAGTATAGTTTCTACAGACTGGGAAATCAGAACACCAATTTTCCAAACCCAAAAACAGTCTTTCCAGCTGTCCAAGACTAGTCAGAAAACTCTCTCCTCAAAGTTAGAACAAAACATATAAAAATATAATATAGATACATAATTTTGTAGGGAAGGCTACAAATCAATATTCATATAGTTATTACAGAACAGGAGACAGTGACATACATATGACATCCAAATCCATCAGAAAAATAAGATCTATGTACAAATTGTGTTTACTTCCTTCAATTTTAGTGTGACTTAAGGGTTTAATTTGGCTCCACTATCCTATTACTCTAAAATTCTTTAAAATACTTATATTTGGACTACTGTCATGGCCCTGATGTGAGAAAAATTACAAAATGTCACATGGTGAATGTAAAGTCAGAGACACAACAAGATGACATGAGTGCAACATGACCATAGTATGAAGAGGTAGAGGGCACAGCATGTACACCCAACATCTCATAACTCAGAACCTGAAGCTGTGTGGATTTCTATGCTGGAGCATTTCAGAAGTCCTGCTTAGTCCATTTTCTGCTCTGACCATCAGCTGCACAGCTTGAGCCTGAAGCACAAGTCTCCTAAGACAACTGTGTCAACGCTTAACCCAAGCGAGTGAAGAAACAGAAGCTTTCATAGGTCACATAAATACTTTGGAGGTGGGTGGGTGAGAATGTGCAAGCCACAGTGAGAGCTTTGAATGACTTCCCTTCCATTCTGCTGAATTTAGCAGACTCATCTGTACCAAAAACATGACCTCTCAATTTAGATTGCATAGCTCTCGAATAGTACTCATCACAATCCAGAAACAGCCTTCACACTCCTGATCCAATCTCATTTGGGGTAAGGATTTGAGAAATGTAATTGCCCACAGATACAGCAAAAAAGAATATTCCTCTAATTAATAACTTCTTGCTACAGCAAGACAACTTGGTAAATTCTACAAAAAAGGTAACTCTGATAAGGCAGAACTGTCAGAAAAGAAAAGCTACACCAACACAAACATCCCAGAAGTTACTCAATGTTGTGTTTCATTGAAAGAAAAAAATGTAGAGAACCTGACTCACTGTTCCATAAATACAGAAAGCTAGACTTGTATGCCAGGGAAATCATCAGAAATCTAGTCTAGCATAGGAGTGAATTATTCCCAGACATACAGACTGATGGCACCAATTCAAGTAAATTTCTAGGGGACAGGAGGAAATAATATAGACAAATACAGACTGGCTGGACTGTAGGGAATTATTTCAATTACATTTCTTTCACAATACGAACACATATACGAAACAGTTGTGTTTTAGTCCTGTGGCCCTCTACATCTTTTCTCCTTAACGAGTCTATTCTTACTGAATTTTCCTGAGATTAATGAGCAACTCTGCAAGTGGCCACCACACACTCCTCATCTTGTAATTTCTGGGGAATACCATGTCTCAATTGCTGTTGTTTAATTGTAGGCTAGTAAAAAAGTATTCCAAAGTTCTCCGAGAGGGAGGCCAATAGGTATATGGAAAACACATGAATATGCAATTTTAACAGCTGAAACTATATATATCTGGCAGACCTTACCTAATGGTTCAACTGAATCCCCTTGGCAAACATATGCCAATGTTATTTTTACTGTTCCACTGGTTTGCTACATATATAAAAGAATATTTTATCCAAGTTTCAAGGCAACTGCTCCATTCATGATAGGCCCCAAAGAGAACTTTGAAAAGGACAAAAATAAATTATTTTGTATGAAGTAGCCAAGGGTCCACTCAGAGACAACTGCTTGTATTTGTCACCTTGAAAATCAAACAAATTGCCAATCAACAAGTTACCCTTGAGTGGAATTTGAAACCGTAAATTATATTTCTCTAACAGACACACCGGATTTCATGGTAAGATGATTTCTTCTTTTTTTCCTTCACAGAGACCAATCTAAAGCACATAATGTCAGGAAAATACAGAATTATACTTTCAAAGAGTTGGAAAATGCAATTTTGCAATTACAGCAGCACTTTGGCCCTCATGTGCCTGTGTGTGCACACCCATGAGAGTACAACCTCATCTTTTCTATTGGACTTTACTTCATCTGTATTTGCATCCAGCTGTCTTCCTGCATGATAACCAAAACACCAGAAATTTACTGAGGATGACACACATGACCGCTGAGGAGATTTTAGTCATTGCATCAAATTAGAAAATTCTCAATCCTAACTAAGATGCAGTTTGGAAACGAGCTGCCAGCAACACCCTCTGAAGCAGATGGTTCCCACCACTTGGAATGCTCCTTTCCATGCACTCCAGTGATTTCTGTAACAGTGCTACAGACCAGGGAGGGAAAATGAGTGGAAAGTCAGACATGGTGCTGAGCTCCACTTAGCAGCCTCTTACCAGTGGTTTGGTCAGTGCCCCTCTGCCCACTTGAGAAAAATCACTGGCAGATCATTGCTAATGACACATCCCTATCCTAGAGGGTGCCGTTTTACAAGCGTCCATAGGGCATCTTCCAGCAAGTATGACTGAGACCTGGGAAAAAGAGGATATTGAGGAAGGATGTCATAAAGCACAGGCCACCTGCAGATTTCAGAATAGTTGGAGTGCTAAATGGAATAGAGTATATGGTACAAATTGTCCAACAAAATAAATTACTTATAGAGTGTCTCAAAACATGCTAGAAAGCTGGGAATCATGAACAGTATCACACTGTGAATAAGGTGCATAGTTTAAATAGCTTGGATAATCAATGAAGGGCATAGTTTGCCAAGAGTTGCAGAAGGTTATCAGTCACATGACACATTTAAAATTAAGATCTCATGTCTTTCCAAAATGTGCTTTCTTTAGGCCATGAGTTACTGAGAGCAGTGAAGGAATACCTAAATGAAATGCTAGGGATTTTGCTCCACAGGATGTCAAATTAGATTATCCACCCTTTAAAGCTATAAATACATGAATTATTACACTTGTTTTACAAATGAGAAAACTGAGGCATAGACAATATCAAAGGGCTTTATAAATGTGAATGACTCAATAACTTTCTGCTATTGTTTATTATCCATATTCCTGTTTTCAAATGACAGAATGGAGGCACATAGAAATGAAATGACTATCTAAAGTCACACCAGTCTTCTCCTTTACCCTGATAAATGGATAAGTAGGTATGCCATTTTGACATACTAATATATGTGTTAAGGTATTAATTTTCCATACATCTTGAATATATGGATCATTGGGGAGCACTTTCTGCTGAAAACAGCAACAGTCATATTTTTCTCACTTTAAACTTTTTTCTTATTGTGAGACTTCTATTAAATGGGAAAAGTCCTTGTTCTTCTCCAAGCTTGGCAAGAACAAAGGCTAAAAAACATCTTCATTTGTGTGGCAGAAAAGAGAAATTTGGGGCTGGAATACACAGTGGTCAGTGCTGAGGGAGTGGGATGCCACCCTCACACAGTGGCCTACAGATTATCAGTGGTAAATTCCTCTCTATCCATTCAGGGTGGACTATTTTTGGTGAAAAATTAATCTACGGTGTTTCAAGGTATTTAGGAGGGCAAAGAAGCAATGTCTTTCCTTTATGGCTACACTGCAGTGATCAGTGCCTCTGCAGGTGTGTAATTTAAAGAGGTGCTAGGAGAAAGATGAACATAACCAGGAAGGATACAGGGTATATACGAAGGTTACTGTAGTGGTTGCAGCTGAATGACTGCAGGGCTGCATAATCCTCCATCAGATAACACTGGAGTTTATTTGCCTTGATTTGAACTCCCTGCTTAAAGTCAGGACACAATGCTCAGAGGTTAACAGGGCAATGCCACACAGAACAAAATAACCTGCATAGAGAAGTTTCTTACAGAATCAGGCATGACAGTCCTGATCCTGGCTGCTGTACATCACTGTAACAGCACATATATTCACAGGAACTTTGTGTATTAAACCATCCAGTCAGTGCTGTAACATTGCTAAACACTGCAGCTCTCAGATAAATCCCAGCAGAACTAAACTCACCTCTCACAACCCACTCACCATCCAGCCACTTCTTCAGTCTGGCCCAGAAATAATTAAAAAAGAAAGTTTTCTTAATGATATTGACCCCTGTCAGAAAGCAAAGTCTTCATTCATCTGTTTGCCTCCGTATGAGTGCAATAGTCAAGAATATACCAAAAAGGAAAAGTGACTGACTTATCAACATTATTTTCCTTGTTCTTGATCTAGGTCATCAAGTAGATTAATATGTAGTTGCAAGCTGTTCATTCATTGTAGAGGAGCATGTACATAGCAGAAAATATCTCCCATGGCACTGATAAACTCTCAGAGGCTATAGGCCAAGGTTTTATGCTCCAATGAAGACATTTGTGCCAAGTACCTGCTCCCAGTGATATAGTTATAAGCATTAAACTCAAAATGTAACTTTAAAAATCTATTACGGTCTATAGCTTTTATTATTTCCAAGACGGACAACTGTGTTGGTTATTATCAATATGTTGTGAAAGGAGCTTTGACGCCTGGGATTTGAGATAGGGGGATGGGGAAAAGGCATGTGGGAACACTTAGACCAAATGTTAGCAAACTGATAAAGTCTTGCAAAAATGTTTGAGGGAAATGTTTCTCTTTCCCAGTCCCTGCTTTCAGCACAAGCAAGAGGAGAGCGAGATAACCTTTACCTGATAACATCTACACACTTCCTTGTCAGGACCCCTCTTGTTGACTAGGATAGCAGATTTTCCAGTTTCTCTATTTCTAGGATCCATAATCCTCTCTGGATCCATTCATTCTTTGTCTATATGGAACTGCCTCAGCCACTGATTGATCCAACCATCACTATCTCTGAATCTACTGTACCTGCTACCCATTTTGCCTTGTACTCATAACTGTCATCTTCAAGAAACAGCCTTCCTCACTTCTGTGAGTGATGAGATTGAGTTTAGTCTGAGGCTCAAAGTTCTCAAGTTCTCTCTGGGCTTCGGAGTTCTCCTCTTTATTGCCAGGTTCATCTTAGTGAAAGGTTCCTTGCCTGTGGCAGGGAGATTGGAACTAGATGATCTTTAAGGTCCCTTCCAATCCAAACCATTCTATGATCTTTCTGCTGGGAGCATCTGTCATGAGCTCAGACTCCTTTCCCCTGCCTCAGATTTTCCCTCCTGGCTCCTGATCTCACACTTGGCATGTGAACAGCCCTCTTGGTGCACCAGAGGTGCAAGGGATACTTCTGGCTGGTGGTTCCCTGTCAGGACACTTATGTCTCCTTCAACATAATGACAGGGGAGGAGAAGGAGAGATGGTAAATGCATGGTTGCAAAACTTATTCTGTAGCCAACAGAAACAAATAAATGCACAGAAACAGCCTATAAATGGTAGATTGCAAAGTGAAATCACCTTAACAGAAGGAAAAAATTTCCAATATGTTGAGGCACTGGAAGTCAGAACACTCTCAAACTAAATTTGTTTTTTCATTGCTTTGCAGGACAAGGACACAAGATACATATTCAAAAAATAAGTTACTTCTCTAACCACATGTAAATGTGGTAGGTGTTTCAGGCTGTCTACCATTAAAATTGTTATTGCACCCACTGTCATGTAGTATTATGGCACTTCAAACTACAGCACATCACTCTTTGATGTGAATCCTGGAGCAGCAGTATCCACATATGTGAATGGAGAACTTGGCCTTCAGTGTTCCAGAGACCTAACACAGAACCAAACCCCAAAAGGTTGTGATTTTTTGCTCTGAATGATTAATTTTGTGCTTTTACAAGATGAGCTGCAGCCCACTTCCCCTGTGAAAGAAAATAGTCAGTCTCAAAGCTGCATATTTGGATTGAAAAACATTCACACACATGGCCTTGTTATTGTCCAGTGCTTTTAAGAAAGTAAATCTATGCTGTTAAACCCACTAACACAACTTCATTTGGAATGATGGCAAAAAATAGATCCAGTTAAGAAAATATTTGGTTTTTATACAGACCCAGTCAAGTGATGATCTTGTGGCCATACAAATGTTTCCCTCTACTGACATAATGAATTTTTTATATTATAATTTCTTATGTTCAAATTACATATAGTTTGGTCTTTTGAATGAAATTTCTGATACCTTTTCTTCACCAATACAAGAAGACAAACCCAAAGATTTGCATAAGCTTAATGCAACAAACAAGTCAGAGTTAAACTTAAGAAAACCACTAAGAAAAACAAATTTTACAAGCAAAAAGAAAATGCCAAGTGTTACAAGAAATTCATGGATGTCAGCAAAAATTATTTTCCTACCTTGTTGTGACATTATGAAGAAAACAAAACTCAGAATGCAAGTTTTGATTAAAAAATCTGTCAGTTCAAATGTAATTTAATATGGAGTGACATATACTGCTAAAAGGTACATTTTAACATTAAAGACCAAAACTCCAATGATTAATATTACAGTGATGACAGAATGGGAGTGCCTTATTTTAATCCACTGTTTATCTCAACAGTGTAATTTATAGATCACTCGACATGTTTTAATAGCAGGCATAAAAAGGTACCCTCTAATATCCACTTGCTTGTAGGATCTGACATTTGGAGTTACACGTTCAGAAAATACCATCAACTGCATTTGTTGGACATATATACAAATAACCAGTCATCCTACACACAGTTTATAAAAAGCGATCTATTAATAACAAAACAGCTCTGGAGACATATGGTCTCTTAATATACAGGTAGAATATCAAGTGTTTAAGCTAAAATAAGGGCAGGAGCACAAAGAGTGGTCAACGCATTGATTTGGCTGCCAAATATAGTTTTTACCATCATAAATCTCTGGCTGACAACTGCACAAAGGCTGCTTTACCTAAACTCTGCCAAGGAAGGGTGTTTGCTGCCGGATTGCCTGATAGTCACTATGACAACTGATGCCACAATTAGACAAGTACAATCCCACTTTCAAACAGGCGCACAAGTCATTAATTCAGCAGGACTTTTGTTGACAATATGTTATGAGAGAAATATTTAATACAATTCCAAGGCTGATATATTTTCCTGTTATCTGTAGTAAAATAAATTGCAAGAACTGATGAAAACAACCATTTAATTAGTCTAAAGTGAGCCGAGGAAGCTATCCTGAACAGTTTGGTTTAATGAACTCACAGGTGCACAAAGCTCCATAGAGTTGGAGCAGACAATTTAAAGAGCACACTAAGAAAGATGTCACATTTAGGGGGATAGCAAAAGAGAAAGATAATAAAATTTTTGAAAAGTGAGCAAACAAATTGTGTTCCCAACTCTCCCACTGTATGAAGATATCCATAAGCATCTTTTCCCCTGTGGAAGGGAAAAATCTCTCAAGGGCTCAACAAGCTGATCTGATACCTGCAAAGGACTAAGACTATGATTACCACTACAATGACATTTTTCCCACCTCAGAGAAGTGAAGTAACTTGTTTACAAAACTGCTTTCTCACTCAATCTGCTCTTTGAGGCCACTGGGAAGGTCATGGGGAAAGCAAAAGAGTCATATGGGGGAGGAAAATGCAGAACAGAAACAGTCTCACACAACTGTGAATGCTAAACTTAAAGAAGGGCCTTGAAGGTGTCAGGGGATATTGAGAGATCAGTAAGATCACATATTCACAGTACTGACAGGGAGAGCTTTGAGACCCACTGCTGCAGAAGCTCCCTGAAATGCCCTTTTGCATAACACATACATTGTTGTAAAGTAATTGCTATGGGAAGGGTGACACCAAGGCAAGAAGCACATTTTGGGGCATGGCTGGCAGGAGGAAGGTGAATTGACCTTGGTTTGGGCAGAAGCGTGGACTGGGGGATCTCAAGGTCATTCCAGACAACATCCAGCTACATGCAGATGCTGATGCTGCATTTGGGTTGACAGAGAAGAGAGGTTTAGTTGCTGGAGCTGCTGAACTCTCTGGGTGCTTAGAACATTAGCCAAATCCAATCCCTTTCAGCCCCATGTAAGCCAAATTTGTGAGGCCTGTGCATGATTCCTCCCTATCCAGTTCCCTGTATGTTCAAAAGCTATATTCAGCATTACTGGTGAGACTGGGTGTGAGGACAGACCCAAGTGTGCAGGTGATATTTAATGTAGGCAGTATGGAGCATTACACCTTTTTGAGGGAGCATCTGGACAGCATCCCAGGCAAGACACCCCTGGGTCTCATTTCAGCTGCAAGATCAGAATAGGGAGGCAGTGAGAGGCTGAGATGGCACAGCATCTTCTCTCCCCATCCCTGCTCTAAGTGGGCACTTCCCAAACTCTCCTCACCTGAATGGCCCCAGGCAGCATGGCCAGGAGGTGGACAATGAGGCTATTTTGCATAGGGCATTAATATGGTTCAGTTGTTGCTTAGCAAGTCTTACAAAGAGTCAAGGAACTTCTCAGTTTCTTGTACTGCCCTGCCAGGGAAGAGGCTGGAGAGTTACAAGTTGCTGGGAGGTGACACAGCTGAGGCAGCTGACCCAACAGGCCAAAGGGATATTCCAGACCATATGATGTTGTTAAACTGTCATAATGAAGTGGTTTTATCTCAACCATGAGTTTTATTTTGTTTTCTGATTCTCCCCCATCCCATTGGAAGGGATCTGTGTGGTGTTCCTCCGCCACCAGGTTAAACCACAGCAGGCATCAATTAATCATTTCCCCAATAAACAGTTCTATTTACTATCTACCAATAGAAGTAAAGGCTAAGTGATGGAAAGTTGTGCTACTCTCTCCTGCAGCCATAAATAGGCAGATGAATCTTCAGTATTTTGGTGTCCTTGAACCTTAACACTGAACACAAGGGAACAGTCACCAAAAGGAAGGTTTTCTGGATGAAACCTGATCTAATCACTTGAGAAAATGATAGCACAGATTATGTTTTTTTCTCCATCCAGCCAAAGCTGAGATTTGTGCCATAGCCTGTGGTCTGTGTGCAGTAGGGAAGTGCCTGGAGATGCATCTACACCTTGGCTGCCCCAGTTCTGTTCTGCTCTCTTCTGTATCCCTATACAGGAATCATTGTCTCACTCCAGTTTTAGTTATTAGTTGTCACATATAGACAGAAAATAAAGTATTTTCTGACCTTATTAAGCTGAAAGCATAGGGCATTCCACCGTAATAGACATGGTATCAAAGTCTATTGGACAGATGTTACCCATGATGCCTCTAATAGACCAACATTTCAAAGAATAGAGGAACCTGTTTGCAGCCACTATATATGATGGGCACAAGAGTCCCAGGAAAGCCCTGTTATACTCCTTAAGCTGAAATTATGAATAGCTTAAAAAAATTACAAAAATAAAGCAGCAATTTGGTGTGTAATAGCCAGAATATCTTTGGACTTTAATTTCCTTCTACCAAGACAGACTATCTAGATTCTTGCAGCTGTTCTGCAGTTCACAAAATAGAACAGGACTGCACACACTAGTGTATGCATTGTAAAGAAAATCAGATAGAAACGACACTACGATAAACAACATTAGTCATGCTACTTTCTTCCCCATTCTAATGTTTTTAAAAATCAGGCAAATATATATCATTCCAATTTCACACACACACAAACTGATATAGAAGTTAAATGATTTCAGGATCAAAATGTAAGAGTGCAGGTCTGCATCTCAGACCCCTCTACTTGCTTAAAAGAAATACACCAGGAGCTAGACTTTGATGATCCTTGCAGGTCCCTTCCAACTCAGGACATTCTATGATTCAATGATTCTCTGTCTTTCCAAAGTATGGATTAGAGCCAGAGCAACTGATAGCATTCAGTATAAATAACCTATTACATACAGGCTGTTTAAGAACATGAACGACACGTGTTTTGCCAAAAATCGATGGTTACATGAAAACTTCAACTTTTTACACAGAATTCTCCACATGCCATTTACCTTCAGGGCCATTTAGTAACGGCTTAGTCCAACTTCATTACAATTAGTAAGGTTTATGCCTACTTAGAACTCACCCTAAACATTTTCTCCCTTTGCCTCCCCTAATTGCTCCTCATGCTGAAGACTACAAATAATTCAGCAGCTATTGGTAGAGGAAACACAGAAAGCTAAAACTGTTGCACTAAAATAAATTTCCATGTTCTTATGCCTTGTGGCACTAATGGATGCTTGCCTGCAGGGTTTGTTTTGTCAGTTTTAATTTTAATTAGGCATTAACTCTGTAATGTGTCTAGTTTCTTCACCCCATTTCCCCCCCACACTGGATTGCCTTTCAGTTGCATCATGCCTCCTTCCTAAGACTTCTGGAAAGGCTCTGCGCACTTAAAGACTCTAGTTTTCCATTCTGACTCTTCTCATGTTTGATTACATCACTCTCTTCTAGATAAGTGTGTTTGTTAACATAATGACATTACTGTTCAATTTTGCAAAGCAATTAAAGATGCATTTAATTTAAAGAATCTCAGTTGTTTTATTGTCTGCAATTAGGTATATTAACTTCAGTGGGAGTAGTAAATACTAATAAAAGTGCTTTGCTGAATTAAAATCTTTCAGAAGCCTATACAGACAACACAACTGCATACTTTTATGTAAGAAATTCAGCACAATTTTGAGATATACAGTTATTAGAGTCACTGCTTGTAACGCAGAAAGGCTCCTACTTTATAGTAAAAAAACACATTTTCACTCCCCACCAACTTGGCTTCAGAAAATGCAAACTTAATTTGCATGAAAACTTTTTTTGTTTTGCCTGGCAAACATTAAAATATAAATCTACTGTGATTGAATCGATAAGAATCCCTGTCCAATACACTGTTAAGTGGCAACACCCACATTTTCTGTTTACTGCTTTCTCAAATGAATGCATGATGACATTGTTAGTGCCAAGCTCTAATGTAACAGTTATTAGATATTTAAACACTGATGTTTGAATGTCCATCGTACACTTAAAATAGATGACTGTCAGGTCTTGTAAACTACAAAGCAAAGCTGAAACATTTATCTGATCTGAAAGCCATTTATTGAAACTGTATTTTGTGCCTTTCAAGTGGTCCTGCTATTATATAAGGGGAAAGCTGGAACTAACACCGCAAAATCCTAATGATCCTCGCCTGCCTCGCAGAAGTCCAGTGGACCAGATCCAGAATTCATCGGAAGTGACAGGTGCCTGTCAATGCCAACATCAATGGGTGCTGAGCAGGATGGAGGGTAAATGACAGTGATACAGGAATTTCAAATGGATTAGTGGACCCAGACATGTCTTGATAAGGGAAGGAGTGATAAGAGTGACAAGGGAGTTTTCCCTGCTCCCTTGGGTGATATCTCTGGTACTTGTGTTTTAGGGTTGCAATACTATGATTTTGCTGGTGAAGGGGATTTCTGGAGGAATAATATTAACAGGTGGTTTTTTGTTGGTTTATTTTTTGTTTGTTTGGTTTTTTTTTTTAATCAATGCCAGTTGTTCAGTGGCTGCTTTTGTCATTAAAGACCAGAGCTGAGCTTTGACGAGTTTCACACAGAGTCCCACTGTCCCAGGTGACCTCTTGGTTAACATCACTGTTTAATTCTGCAAGATCTGTACTTTTAACATTTGGATACTTGAGACTTCCTCAAGGCACTACAGCACTGTATATTCCAGTATTTACTGAAAGAATATATATCAGTGTTTCTCTACAGCCACCCAACAAGCGGAGCTATTAAAAAATAATGTTCATGCTGCTTTTATTTTGTTCTATGAATAAATATACTCTGCAACTTCCCTCCAAAACAAATGTCTTCTCTCTCAAGGCCTGCCATGTTATGTTGCATCTCTGCACATTAAAAGTTAAAAAATTATTTATCCTGAATTGTTAAAATTTTCATTAATGGCAATTTATGTCACTCAAAGAAGCCTCCTTGGGAAGAACATGGCATACTTGTACAGACCTATTATGAGAGTTGTCAGAAACATTTGTCCTTATGAAATATAAATAGACAGTATGTTAGATGATTTAGTGAGGGATCTCTTATTTATTTAAAAACAAACATGTTTTTTTCATTTCTCCTTTCAGGAAACCAGGTCATGTAGATTAGACAAGTAGGTTCTCAGGCTAATAATAACACATCTGTAAATATTTTTTCAAACAGCTTATTCATCCCTCCAAACATGCCCCATCCTCAGGGGGTCGGTCTGCCATGAACTGCCCTAGGACAGGAGGCAACACCTTGGTCCTTCTCCACTTTCCCATGAGGATAAACCATGGCTTAGTGAGTGTTCACTACATCACCTCCCTCCCTGGGGATTTCCAAAGCAGCCTCTCCTTTAGAACGGAAACACTTTCCTCCAGTGCACCATTTTTCCAGTACTCATCAATCTCTCTACCTCCAAATAATAGGTGAACTTACCCCTGCACAAAATGGGTTGTGTTGCCTTTGAATTAGAGCTGGGTGGGTAAACAAGGGTAATTTCTTTGTTCTTGCTGATAACAGCCTAAGAAATCTGTGAGCAGAGCTCTGCAGTGATGCTAAGCTTAATTTTGTACAACTGCTGAGGTTTATAACCAGAATCCATTTCAGGTGGACATAAAAATCCAGCCCAATATTTACTTGCCACTGGATACAAATGTTACCTAGTGAAGCCTGCACTAGTGTCAGAGAGGTGGATAAATCCTTCAACTTTGTTAAATGTGGAATAAAGGAGAGAATAACTTGAATTAAATTCCTGTGCCCACTTGAAATGATGTCTGGCTGTGCCTCTGTACCTGTGCCTGATTTTTGCATGAAAATATTCTCTTTGTCCCTATCTGGTGTTCTCCTTCAAAAAGGAATTGAGTTAAAAAAGAAGGCAATAATGTAAGATTTTTAAGCAAACAGTTCAATATTTCCTTTAAAATGTTCTCTGTATTCAAGAGCACTTTGATTTCTATCTTTTTTTTTCCCTCCAGGCTTTGAAACTGTACCTCTTTTAAAAAAAGACCATCCCTGATTTTAGTCTTTTGTTCCTTTATGAGCTTTGTCCCTGACTTTTAAATGTGGAGAGAGTTGAGAGGCATGTTGTGAGAGAAGAGAAAATAAAAAAAAAGTAAAAAAAAACTTGCAAACTGTGTTAAATACACCTTTTGTTCATTATGTTTAATATAACATTCACTATGAGGATTGATATTGAATTATACATTAATTTTAATGCTAAATAACTTTTCTATTTTAAAACCCCTTAGTTTTCTTATAATGTACAGTAATTAAAAAGTGAACCAAAAGAGGCAGCAATAAATCAGGGTGCACAATGCAGTAAAAATATTATAATTAATATTTAACACACATTTTGATTACTTTTAGAATAAGTACAAGAAATATCAATTAGAATATATATTCAAACTTTGCTGCCTTTTCCCCATTATACTCTGGAAAGGGGCTATTTTTAATTCTGGATATTGCATACAAAATAATACATAGTCCCTAATTAAATATAAGGCTGCAATTCAATCGAGAGTTTCTGCTGATGTCATAAATAATAAGAGCACAGCTCGAGGTATCAATGAATGGCAGCCAAAGCCTGAGATTGAATTACAACTTTAGCATTCAGTCTGTGGATCTATATTGTTATTTGTAATAGATGGAAAATGATTATTATTATTTTTTAAATGCAGACAAAAAGAAGGAAATTTGAATTCAAAATTGGTGACTCTGTGGTGGAAGATTAGAAGTCTAGTGATTAGAGAATATGGTTTATTGGAAATTGAAATGTACAAATGTTCCAGGCAGCAAATCTGTATCTGAGGCTAAATTCTGCCTTTTGTTTGTTGGTTTTTGAAGCCAATGGACAAGAAAATCTTTCCACTCGTAGCTGGTAGCTACAAAATCAACTGTTGGTTTTGGTCTTAGGAATTTTGCCTCTCCATACCCAATCTGTACCCAAACCCCTGAGCTGGAGTGGCTGTAGCCTGGCCTGGGGGTTCCAGCAGGGAGCGAAAATCCTGGAAGCAGAAGGTGCTGCCAAGTTACTCTGACCCTGCTCATGGAAGGAGCCTTCCACCCCTGTGGTCTTCTACCCCCATCAGCTTTTCTGCACAAACCCCAATTATTTATCATTTCCATTCAGAATGAATAAGGGCTATACACTCATGTGGCCATTTTCCCCAAATAAATGACCCCTTAATAACTAGAAAGATTTTTATTTATGTAACATATTGGATTTCAGTTATGTTATGGCAGCAGAAAGAAGGTAGTTAATCAATATGAAGGCTTGCTTTCAACAGATTGCACAGCACTCAGCATGACAAGATCCCCTTCTGCTACACCACAGGTCACTCATTTGTATTTTAGGGCCATTTTTCCATGCTTTAACATCCATCTAGCCATGAAGATGCACATCTTTCCATCTGACTTTGGCATGCAAAAATTCAACAGCTTAAAGGCACCAAAATACCACAAGTCCTGAGCAAGTCACGGTACTCAGCTGTGATGTCACGAGCATAAACCAATTTGTTACTGGTTTAAAAGAGTTTGTCACTTAATTTATCCCCAAACTCAAGGCATCACAAAGTTGCTTCTCATTATTCCCTGCCCTGTACTGGCTAAACTTGGGCAGATAATTGGGGCCAATATTTCCCCCATACCAAGGAAAAATTGGAGCAGTTCTGCTATGGAGTCTGGTCTCTTTGCCCTGTGCTATGGCCACGTGGAGGGGGTTCCAGGTGCCACTTAATTCCCTGGGTGGGTGTGTACTGAGGCTTAGATCCCAACATTTTAAAAAAGAAAAGAAATTGATGACTTATGTTTGGTAACCCTGTGGATCACTGCATCTCTCTTGTTACAGGCACCATACCCTCTGACTCAGGCTGGCTTTGCCATAACCCACAGGGTTTTCATTACAAAGCCAGTATATTGCTGTTTAAGAACAAGTATTTTGTCTCATTTAGGCTAAGAAGAACAAAGAGCGAAGATACCCTGTAGACATACAATGTAGCCTCTTGAAATACAATGATTTCTCTTCTTACAGTATGTTTTTCTCAATATTTAAATATCCTATTGTTCTCAAACACATAAATTTTATTGCCTTTTTTCCTAAAAGGAGCTATTTCCTAAACAGTCTTACACTATACGATCACAGTTGTCATGATAGCCTGTTTATGCCTTCCAGGTGATTTTTTGAAGGGCAGAAAATACGTTTCTTCCAGACATTTGCAGTTAACTCCAAACAACCTGTAGAAATTTTGATGGCCACCTTTATAATAGCTGGATAAGGGTTTAATAGTGTCTGTAACTGACTATATAGACATGAGTCCAGTATTTTTGAAAGAGTTTTGCCCATGTTAGGAAGAAACCTTGAGAGATCTTATGAAAATACACACGGGAGCAGTGAAAACAAGGTGCAAAATACTGAGATGATCCTTCCTAACACAGAGCACATCTCACCACTTTTCATCAAGATTGAGACATGCAACATAATTTACTGTCAAAATAAGCCTTCCATAAACACAGACACCTTGATATTGCTGATAAACAGGTACTTCAATTTGTAAAATATATTCTTACACTGGTATGGGAAGATTTTAGTCCCAGGGTGACATTTAGAAAACACAAACAGCTGCCTCTGTCCCCAGACACACATAACATGGTAATAATAATCTTCCTCCATGATAAGCTGCTATAGGTGTTTTAGTTACCTTTCTCCTCTGTGTCACTTGATTCTGAATTTGTCAAGACTGGTTTTTTCTTTTTCACCTTTTTGGTTTTGGAGGTGATTTCATTTGGGCTAAGAAGGCTAAGTTCTTGGACCTGTTGTGTAACCCTTGAATTTAGACTTTTCTAGGTTCTTTCAATAGTGAAAGGGAAACCTTTAATAGACACGTCTCTCACCATCTCCTCCATCCATCAGTGATTCCCTGACACATCCAAGAAGCCGGGCCTGGAGGCAGAGGCAAAGTCTTATCTCTGCCAATTGCAACTTGACTTTAACCCTACCTGTACTCAGCTCCAACCTGCATGTGTGAGGTTGTGTCTTCAGCCACTGCTGCTGCATGTGGTCCAGTCAGGACTTCATCTGCAAAACACATCAGTAGAAAAGAGGTGTTAGATAATAGATTCTGAGATTATTTCATCTCCACATAGAAGTAGCTCTGGAAATAAAATGCCAGCAGAAAAATCAAGCAAAATAACTCAGTGATCTCTCACCCTACAAATAGCTGGTGCTGCTTTGGGATAACAGGCCATCCGTGCTTTGAGGAGCAGGGTCTCGGACAAAGCAGCACTTTTTCTCTCTCTCTGCAAGGTGGATATGGGAAAAAGGGAGAGAAGGTAAAGGAGGAGAGTTGCTGTATCTGACTGGGTGTCAAGGAGAGCAGACTTATTCTAAGAGCAGAGAGAAACACGCACTAGTCCAGTAGTGCAAAATTCACAGAAGGATTTGGAAATCTAGAGTTAAAACAGCCTGTCAGGTCCACACTGAGCTCCTGGGATTATGATGAGTTTCTTTCTTACTATTGATTGTTGTCACCAAAATACATCTGCCGCTTTATGAAACTGAGGCTTCCTATGAAATGCATATATAGGCTCAATGATTCTTATAATTACAGGCTGAAAAGAACTTTGCATATTCATGAGTATCACACCATTTGTCACAGCTGTAGACCTCCAGTAAGCAAAGCCTGTGATTAGGGTTTTGTTCTTCCCAAGTATATCTTTTTCCATGAACCCTTATTGGTTCTGAAAAGTTATGATCTTAACTCTCCACTCCTGTCAAACATAATTTTATTCCTTTTTACTGCCAGCAATATGAATGAATTCCTGCTTCTGCAGCCAACAACAGGACTAGCCGGAACTGGAATTTGCATTGATGAAGCAGTATTTTATTTAACTAATGTAATAACCTACAAAAATCTATAGTTGGAGTGACAACAATTTTATTATCCCAAGTAAAGAGCTGCCCATTCATTTTCTCCCCTGTGATTTAAGACTACTAACCTCTAGACCGCCCTGCTCATAAACAAACAGGTCTTGTGGACCTTCTTAGGTTCACAAAAGAGGTCAAATGAAATAATAAAGACCTGGTATGCCACAGGATGTACTAACCATTAAGCAGCAGATTAAAGATTGAAAGTTTTTGAAAGGTAGACAGCCATGTATGAAATCTAACCCACCCCATGGACATTTCAACATAAAATGGCAGTAGAAGTGAGAAAGGTAGACTTTTCCTTCTGAAGCTATATTTTTCTAACACAGAAGACAGAGAAGTGTAATCAGTCATGGTCAAAACCCTGCCAGTGAGTATTACTTATTTAGCCTCATATTCCAGGTGACTCACAACTTGTCTACCTGCCAACATCTGAAAATAATAAGTTATAGTAAAGTTATTAACTAAAACTATGTGAACTTTGAAGTAGCTGAACCTAAATTAAATATAAACATACAAAACAGCCTGAGGCTAATTAATCTAATTTGGGCTCAGCCACCACACTCCATCTTTGTTTGTTTGCAGTTGTTTTTCCCCTTCCTCCTTCTATGTGGTCTGCAGAGAAGGATGATGTATCAGCCAGTCGGAGTCAGAGATTGCATCTTTCCGCTCCTTCGATCAGAAATATGGGGTCACTTTTCCAAGAAACCGCTCTCAACAAAGAGCCAGTTTGCAACAAGCCCCCATGATTCCTTATCTTCTGGGAAGAAGGAGAGCTGTGCTGAGGCAGATGTGTACCAGCTGAGAGCCCAGCCCTGGGAAGCCTCATGCCCACGCAACATGTGTGGCTGGAAGGGGAACCCCATCCTCCTCCTCCCTGTCGGATATAAATCGCACACTGGCAGCTTTAATGACAACATGGTGCTCCCTCCAGGAGCTTCCTCTGAAGCCGCTCAGAAAGTTGAGCCTGAGAGCAGCACCAAGGGAATCACCTCTTGCTCATTTTTTTTTTTAAACACACTGAGCTCTTTTACCACCAATGAGGTTCTTCTGCCATCCTAGGTAGGCTGACAACATGCCCAAAGATTACACAACGCTCCAGTGTTTAGAGAGGTTATGCTGGCCAGGCCATTTTTAGTATTTTAGAGCTTTTAAACTTAAAAAGTGGAGGCGAAAAAAAAACATGCTAAAAATAAGCTCTTGATTAGGTGTGGGAAAAGTGAAGATTCGAGGAAATCTCAGGGCTGCAGCCCCAGCACGAGGTAACAATAGACTCAAAACACAAAAAAGTGTCAGTGCAGTTCGCTTGTAAAAAGAGGAAAATGCACAATAGCACAACAGTGAGTTCACCTATTATATAATTGGAGGTTGTGTGTACATGTGCAGACAAGACGGCAGAATAAAAAGCCTCCTCTAGGAAATCCAGAACTTGGCAGCTTTGGCCAGGTAGAGTATGAGGCGGGTAGTGTCTAACAACAAAAAGAAACAGTCTGTAACTAAGGTTTGAATCAAGCTACAGCTCTCCTTGCTAAACAGCAGCCAGATTTACTGCTGCAAAACCCATAAAAACAAAGGGAGAGTAAGTCTGGCACAAGGAATAAGGCAGAGGGAGAGAAAGGCAGAAAAAGAGACACAGCATTAAATATACCAAGGCTGAGTGGTGCATCTGATTTCATACAAGGATAATTTGGAGGGCTATACATAAAGCAAGAGGATTTCATTCATACTGAGTTTCCACATGGTCTGAAGTGCCTTTCCCAGGAGGACCAAAGGAAACCTGACCTGCCTTAAGGGAGGGATGTGAGGCAACCACAGTGCCCACAGCCCCCTCCACCTCTCTGCTTGCTCTGGCATCTGGCATGGCTTCCCAAGAGCCCTCCTGTTTCCTACCCCAGAATGTCCACACTACTTCAGGGAGTTAGTGGGATCTGTTGGCTTCGTGCATTTTGTTAACAGTACAGCAATCCTTAATTTGGGCTTGTTTACAGGGATTTTCCTCTCCCTTAGAGCCTGACTGTGTCCAAGACTCTGGCTAGGTTATGTGAATGTTTCACACAGCAACAGTGATCCTGGTGCTCTTACAGTAACAGGATGAAATATTTCAATCAAAGTATACCAGCCTTGATATTTTCCAGGGGAGATGGCTCTAGAAAGATATTATTGACTATTCTGGTAGAAAGGGTCTTCTTTTGTAATCACTTGTCAGGTCACTTCTACTCCAAAGGTATGTCAGATCTTTTCATGCTAATCCATACAAAACAAGACAAGACAAAGCAAAACAAAACATGATTACTTTCCTTAGCATGAATTTAGTGGTTAATGTATTAAGAGTCCATTCTTTGTTGCCCCTTACACCTACAGCTACATGTCCCAAAGTTCTCATTCTCATTTTCAACTCTGTTGCTGTGATCCATATTTATGCATGTTGCCTGTAATAAAACTACAACCAAACTCATCAACTAGCTCGTTTCCTTTTCCATATCCACCAAGTTTGTCACAGCTCTCTAAATGTTTTGTCTTTATAGACTTTTACATTTAACATAAGAAAAACATACTAAAATGCTCTACTAGCAATAAAAATGCATTGGTGTTATTTTTTATTTGACACATTTAATAATGTTCTCTGATCTGCGGGAGTTCTCAAGTCATCCAATAACTCTGCTGTGCTACTGGGATTCTGCAACAAAGTCAATAGGGAACTGATGTCTATCCCATCATCTTGTTGAACATGCAGGCTGTATTTTGAGATGCTACTGGATCATTTTGATGTTCCCTTTGGTCAAACAGAGTATTCACCCTCATATTATGTATAAAGACAAACTTATCTCTTATTGTTAATTATATAAAGATTCAAAGGTACTTGAGAGCTAATAACTTATTTCCATTTTAAAATATATAATACAGTAAATACCTTACAAATTATGATGTATGTGTTTATAATTGACTTATCAGGTGTTTGCCCAAACAATGGGTATAGGGTCATTAGCAACAAGCTTGAAGTAGTCCATGCTTTGTGGAAGCTGGGCTGCTTTTCAGTACATAAACTTTCTTCCCTTCGCCCTGCTGGAGTCTCAAATTCTTGATGCACCTGTGGACTTGCTAGCTGAGGGACTGGGGGTTTTTGTTATTTGTGTTTTAACCAAACTAGATGACACAGATACAGAAAAACACTCTGAACAAATTCCAGAACAGCTGTTCGTATCTAGGTTTCTTTTCTTTTAACTCCCCAACTGCATAAGAAATTCAGTGCATTATTTTGCAACTTTTATTTTAGCAGAAGGCTTTGTAGCCACCAGTGTTCAGACAGACCCTCGGGAGCACACAGGAAAGGTTGCAAAGAAAAAGAAAAAACAAAACAAAACAAAATAAAATCCCAAGAAGCACTTTTTTGAAAGACAGACTCAAAGCAACGTGACAAACAAGCTCAGACCAAATCCCAAGCAGGATTTTTCTGTAAACTTTTTTGCACCACCAGCATGAAACCAGACACCTCTGATTTCTGATCATGTCTAAAATCATAGATGCAAAGACGGTAGTTTAGACATATTCTGTAATGTTTACCATTTCAAGCCAGCTCCTACAGATACTTAAATACTTTACTTTGTGTGAGCAGTCCCGCTGAGGACTATCTGTGTGCATCAAGCTAATGTGGCATTGTTTGAAGAATATGACTATGATTGCTTATGACCCTAAAATGCATGAACGTATCAAAAGGCATTAACAGAGCCCAGACCAGCAGTTGAGCAGGTTACTTTCTAATAAATATTACTAGTCATGTATTCTCATTTCTAATTGCCTAAACACATATTTAAATCTATCCATTAATATTTGAAAGTTTTGGGGACATATTCTTAAGAACAACTTCCTTTAGATCTCTCTGCAAAGATACCACTCTTTTCAGGAGAGTTATTAAAGTCCTAGCAGGTGGAGAATACAAATCTGTACTGGTGAGGGGCAGAAGGCTGTTCATTCCTATTCATGAACTGTGTATTATTTATACAATGTTTGTGGGCTCAGGAAAGCAGAGGATATTTTTTAAATAAATGTTTATGTTCAAATAACTTTGCTAGTCTTATCTAATCTACCTTCAACATCTTAAGCACTGTAGGTGATTTTAGAAGTTTGCAAAATATTCTCTCATCTGCTTTTACACATTGGGTTTGGCAAAAAGCAGATGTTTGAATATTTAGCAATTCTGACACACAAAAAATTATCATGGCACCATCAAATATCTTAAATCTTTTGCAGAAGACTGTTTGCAATTTATCAGTGGGAGGACTTTCCTCTCCCTCTCTTCCTACTCAACACCTGACTCATTCCACTCTGCACTGGTTTTTATAGGCTTGTCCACTCTGCAGAGGACATGTAAGTGTTGGACTCTTCATCTTCCACATGGACACAAGGGCACCATAGCCTAAGGCCTTGCCCTTGGAAATGTTCACTTAAAGTCACCAGAGACTACTGAGGGGTAAAGTCTTAAATACCTGCAAAGGCCTAACCCTGCTCAGCCTACTCATGACCGCAGAGAAATGGCTCAGCACTCTGGGGTTTGATTTCTCAGCTGCACCCTCACCACTGGAGCATCCTTTCTCTCCTAAGTCAAATTTAGGGTCACTCTCCTATGACAAAAATTCACTTCTAATACTTATTAAGTTCAAGTTGGTAGCAGCAAAGTCTTCTGTCCCATCCAGAAAACTGTTGAAAACTTCAGCAGCATAACATAGGATGTTTTTATTGTTTTATCCAAGTTCAGTTTTCTCTTTAATCCTCTTAAATTCCTGGTCCCTCTAATCACTGCTGGTGGCAATGAGCTCTGCATACCTGTGGAACATTGACCATGTGTGCACACCCAGAACACTTTGGCAAAACATATAAGCAAACTTTCTGCCTGCAGAAGTGAAATATGCTGCCAACACTGAGCTTCTACCAGTGGAGTTCACTGAGGGCAGTCTGGTGAAATACAGTGCCAGTGTCATGCTACAGCCACACTTTGGCTGTCTCTGAGAGCTTGATGGTTCACCTTACACCCCCAGGTGACACTATGGCTCTGATTTGGTCTACAGTTTTGGAATGACCACTGCATGGACATGACATCAACCACTGTGACAGCCACCAGGAGAAAACCCCACACCAACAATCAGGCACTGTTTGCCTTGATTTCTTTAAACTAAATATCTACAATTTTTTATCCATTGGTGTTTGAAGAGAACGACCCAGTTACAAAATCAAGTGTAGGCTGGGAAGAGGAGTAGGTGGAAGGGAAAGAGCTTGATCCTGTTTTGTAAAGGAGGTTACATATATTTGGGTGTCAATTCTTACGAGAAGTTTCACTTGACATTATCTGATGTGGTCAAAATACTCAACCCTACAAGTTGGGGTGTACAATAGAAATGCCCACTCAACCTTAACTCCAAGGGCCACAATAGTAGCAACATAATACACCGTCACTGGACCTACTCAAGCTGTTTTTTGATGATTTGGCTTATTCTTAACATGCAATTGTTGGCGACTGCCAGGCATCAGGGCTCTTCTGATCATTAAAATGTTCTGTCTGAGCATGGCTCAGACTTACTCATCTCATGAATGCCCTTTTTATTTAAAGTGATGATACACAGGAAAATGAATGTATAGTTTATGAATAGCTACAGTGATTGTAGTGTTCTTTTACTGAGTGATTGCACACATGAAAATTACCCTTTGCTTGCAAAGGGTAAATTAACCTTTGCTGCACCTTCCAGACCCCCAAACCCTGCACCCTGGCTTCCCAGCTACTGAGCAAAGAGTGTGAAGGCTTTGATGCTCATTGTGCACTGAAAGGGGGATGTGGAAGGAGTGAAACAGGCCTCTGGTCTTTGGAAGCTGGCCAGAGGGTGAGGCCATAGGATCTATATTTAGGAGGGGTTTCACTTAATAGGGCTTGCAGCTGTGCATAGGTTGGGGTGTGAATTCCATCTCTCCCGACATACAAAACCAAAGCTTTATTAAAGAAGCAGTGACTTTGAGTTGTTCTGAAGTACCCTATCATTTTCACTATGCTGTTCATCTGTTAAGGCATTTATATGACACATCTAGGAAATAAAAGCCATCAATAAACCCTGTGTTTTGAGTATACAGATACAATGACCAATAATAGCATTAATAACCTGAAACAATGTGAACAGAACCAATACTTTGTACTTATATAGTTTTTCACAAATTAATGTTCAAAAGTATAAATTCCCTAACCACTAGTGTCAGAGCTGGAAATATTATGGCCTGTGTTTTATACGTAGGAAAACTTGGAGCACGGAAAGGCTTTGTGATTACCCAGAGTCATACACGGCCACACTATAATCCTTACATTGAGATCACTGCACATAAAATGCAATGCCAGGGCAATATCTGTTGCTATGTATTTGTGCATGGGACCCTGAGCACAACCTGATGCTCTCCAAATCTTCCACCAAGCAGCCCAGACAGAAACAGTTCAATACTATGAGTTCTTCCCATTCTGATCCAGTCAGTGCTATTAAAACAGTCAGCTTCCTAAACTTATGCTATATGATAACTCAAGAGAAGAGAACTTGCCAAGGTGCAAAGTCTTTATTTTGTAGTATACACAAGTGTAAAGTCCTTTTTTTTAAATTCTGAGATTCTGTAGATTTATAGTTTAAAGAAAGCTTCAAAAAATACATTTTCCCTTTTCTCCATGGGTTGTTTTTCACTCTGTATTTGTGTAAGCCGACAATTAAAAATAAGAACTGTGCTCCATCTCTAATTGAGTTTTTCCTCTAGATCTATACATATGGGCCCAGTCTTGCAAAACATTTCTGCATAACAACTCTCCGACGTGACCTTTTCTGCTAAGCCACAGAAACACAACCACACATGGTGCTCAGCACCCTGTGTCCTGTTTCTTCAGCATCCTTTCTCTTGGCCTGGATGAACGCGCTCTTACTCATTTGCGACACACAGAGAACATTGCTCTAACACAAAACTTAATCACTTCTCTCTTTGTGTCTGTCTTCTGATTGCCCCCTTCTCTTCCAAACTAAAAATAAGTTCTTTGAATTCTCTAAATCCTGTTACAGCTTTAGCTTCTCTTTCCCATTGTCTCCAGCTTGCCATTAAAATGTACTAAGTGCTCTTAGTTACACCATGATGCAGCCTCCTTTGCTCTAGTTAAATTTTCCAACATGCACATTTCTGCTTTTCCCCAGTCTATCCCCACAGGGAGAGAAGCTCCTCATAAATACCTAAAGAGCAACCTCCTCCACTCGCTTATTTGTTATTCCTCTTCACCAGCTCGGCAGGGACAACAGGTCCAAATGAAATCTTTTTTCTCCTCCTGTGTTTGTGGTCTAATAATGGCCGTATGTTTGACCATGACTCATTGGATACCTATGTATTCTCCCTGGCAACGAGCAGAATTGCTCCGTTTTTGAGACCAGACTAGATTGGGTTTACCAAAGACAACATAGAAACAGACCAGACTTTATCCTTCTTAAAACATTTTGCTGCTCTAACTAAAAACAAGAATTGTAAGCACTCTGGGACAAAGACCATCAGTCTGTTTGGCATTTCATAACACCAAGCACAGGAGAGTCCTGGCCCTTGCCTGGGACTCTGAGCATTTGAAATAAAATAAAATAAAATAAAATAAAATAAAATAAAATAAAATAAAATAAGTAAATCAGTTTTTTCAGTGGAGCCTGTGTAACACATCTCTGTCTTCATCTGTATAATAAACAGCAGCCTGCCCCCAATATGTACTGTTAGACACACACAGAGCGATGCAAAGTCACCATTAACAGCTTTTCAATGTTCCTCTTGCAGAGGTGGTTCTGTACAGAAATGGAGTTGATGCAAAAATAAAGCTACAGTTATTCAAAACCCACCCCTCACAATATCATCAAACTTAGGTTGTTCAAATTACCTTGCTGTAGATGATTTTTTTTCCAATTGGCTAAAATACCTATTGTAACACTTAGCTGTGAACAAAGTGCAGAAATGAAGGGCTGTGAATTGTTTCAAATTAATGGCTATAAAGTATGACTTAAATGCTTTTATTCAAAACTAATTATTTGAGAGCAGGTATTCTTATACTTCTTTAACAGCAGGATGCAACATTTTTAGCATTATGAAAAAGAAGCTTTTGCCATGTAAACTCATGGGGTGAAATCTCATCCTTGATCTTCAAAGTGTGACAAAGAGCTATTGATTGGGAGCATATTGTCATTTAAATTACAATTAGGGATGGGTGAAAGGTGGTTATTCAACAATTCAAATCTTTTTAAAAAATGCTGTCAAGGGCAACTTAACCTTAACCTAAACACACACTTTTAAAAACTTCTGAGAGTTTCAAGTGTTTCAGAGAGCAATATGATGTGTTTAAAGCAACAAACCTGTAGATTTTGAGAATAACATATAGTGCGTTTTATTAATGCTTTAATTAAAAAAGCCCTTGCAAAACACTTTCATTCCCTGTTACCATGAAACACGTTTGCTCCAAAAGTGAGAAAGGGAGGTAAGAAGGGGAGATCTTTGCAATTTTTAATCAAACTGTATAACTCAGTTCATCTTGCTAGAAGAGCTAATAATGTGATTTAAAATCCAGATCCAATTTCTACTACAATCAATGCAAGTCTCATTCTCAGAGGAATTTGGTTATGATCCCAAGAACCAAATAGGATAGTACACCTGACCACGTCTCAGGAAAGCTGATGCGATTTGTAGTTGCTGCTGATCATCTGGCAACACTCAATGGGATACCACATTTGTTCTCTACCTGATCTCTTCACTGAGATCCGAGGACCTCAGCTCAGAGTGGACCATAAGACTCTATGAAGGCATCTGCAATCATAGGAAACTCCAGTAACAACTGAACCTGCCCATGATATGTGGTAAAGGCTGCAACTTCTTTGGATTCTACCCAGAGGACCAGCAAAGGGAACAACTTCCCCTACAAACCACATGCTCAGGGGTACAACCTGCCACTCAAAAACATTTTTGGTCCTTGTTGGGGTCTACAACCTTGGTATACCCTCTGTCATGACACAAAGACAAGTCACAGTGAGAGTACCCAGCATTGTGTCACCTGGCAGTGCCTTGGCAGGGCAAGGGAAGGGCTGTGCCAGCTTCTGATGGGCTTTTTTTCAATCTCATTAGTCAGTTTGAGTTCAAGCAGCTCTTTCTCCCTTTTCAGAGAGGATTATGCTGCCCTGCCAAGTTAGGAAGAGCATTCCTAGCCCTGCAGGACAAACAGCTTCCCAGACCTGTGTTTATTTTCTTGGATGGCATATGTAGCCCATTGTGTGATTAGGTAGCACAGCGGGATTCAGAAAGTGGAATTTCCCAGAGTGCTCTGGGCTTTGGATGAGTGCCAGCATCGGGATCAGGGAGGAATGTTTTCTTTCACTATACACTGGTGAATGTGGCAGAGTTCGAAAGAGATTTTGACTTTCCCCTTTAGCATTCGAGAGTTGAAGACTCCTTTTCGCCGCATACACAGTGGGAACTTTATCTTTGCCAATTTATTACACATTTGGGTCCTGCTCCAAAATTGCAGTGAAATCTGTGGAACCTGTTAGCTTCAAGTAACTTTGCATCAGATTCCCCATGGGCTTTTCTTTCCCTGGTGTGTCAGAGCTCTGGTGGAAAGGGCAAAACTTGGAAGTCTTCACCAGATTGCCTCAGCTATCCGTGCTCTGTGGGCAGTGCAGGATGTGTGGCACACTGGCAAGGACTGTAGCTAAGGTCAAGCTTCCCGTATTTTGAACGTGTTGGCACAGACTAGCAGCAAGAGGAGGAGGAATTATTTTGAACAAAAATCCTACTGATCTGTTTTGGGAGTGGCGATAATCAGAACATCCTATTTAACTTTTGACCACAGAGCAAGGGAGAAGAGCCAGCAAGGTTTAAAGAGGGAGAGCTTTTTTATGTTTCTTTATTCTGACCTGTTTTCACACCGATAAGTAATAAAAAAGAAACTTTGATTAATATACAATAATCACAACATTTGAAGCTATTCAGTTGTCTAAAGAATGGTAGGTACAATCCACATTTCTGGCTTTCAAAACAAATGTGACAAGTAGAAATTCTTTACTGTGAAGGTAGTGGCACACTGGGACAGGCTTCCCAGAGATGATGTGGCTGCACCATCCCTGAAAGTGGTCAGTGGATGGAGGGTTGGAATAAACTGATGGAAGCACCCAGTGGAAGGTGTCCCTGCTGATGGCAGGGGTTGGAACTAGGTGGTCTTTAAGGTCCCTTCCAACCCAAAGCATTCTATGATTCTCTGAAGTAGCATCAGCACAGAAAAAAGACATTTAATAGATCTCATTCTAAAGTTTAATAAGATCTCTTTTAAACCCTACTAAACTAAAATCTTCCTGCTTTATTGGGAATAGGGACACGTGGCAACAAGACTTGCAGGGCTTGCAGAATGAACCCCGCACAGCTGGCCTTTGGTGAGAGAGCATTTGCTGCTATTACATTTCATTTCTCCAGTTGCACTTTTACTGCATAAGCAGACAAAATGGGGAACTTGCTCTCCTTACTCATAGCAGCAAGTCTGTGTATGGTAATGGGACTGTCATTAGGAAATCCACTTTGTGTTGCTGGGCCCACTGCTCTTCTCTCTTGTGTTGCTGTTTATTGACAGAGTTCAGTGTGTATTAAATAGAGAAAAGGCAGTAAGACCTGGATCTCATCTGGCTGGAGTCAAGTTTGTAAAGACAAGAAGTAGCTTCATCTCAGTCACCAGCTGTGATCAGTGGGAGAAAAAAGATTCATGCGCACAAGTGTTCCATCCATTTGCTAACCCAAAGAAATCAAATAAAACCAGTTTCTGTAACATTTAGAACACATTGCAAAGACCAGGAAAATAAAAGTAGCAACTGGGTATCTGTCACAAAATTCGTAAGTCACTGATATACTGAAGAAGTAGTAAAAGAATATTGTTTGTCACTGCAAATAGGCAATTTACATTATCATTGCTTTAAAGTTCCCAGAACTCATCTATTGTATAGGAAATTACTCATGGCTCTTATCAAGGTTAACTCCTATTTTGTTAACCCGACACTTTGCAAGGGAACAAGAAAATTTAGAAGCAGAAGAGTTTTTTAATAAAACGCATGCAAATATTTTCAAACGTTTGGAGAAGGAGCATCCAGCAGGGAAAGGGAACTGGGATGCGAGATGCGCCAGTGCCGCCTTGTGGAGGCTTCGAACTCCGACCAGATCTTGTTTACTCAAGCTAACGGCTCATTTACAAAAAAACTCCCCAACGCAGGGCCCTTTTATAACATTCGTACAAAGCCATTCTGCAGATAATAAATAAAACAAAGGCAGAGAAAAGCTGGGTTTAATTTCGGATGTAATCCTTATTTAGGGCAGGGTGGTAGACTAAATTCTCACAGCTACAAGAACCAGATTTTTTTTCCCAGCCACACAGTTTCAGATGACTTTTTTATTTTCTCAGGAAACTGTATTTCCGGTTGCTACCAACAAAAAAGTCAAACCATCAATAAGAAAAAACAGTAGGGAAAATGCAGTAGCTTCATTCCCCATCAGTGCTTCCTGCTCCTCTGTCCTAGGGCACTCTGCATGCTTAACCTGAGCAGGTTTTCACGTCAGCTCTCCAATCTTCTCTGCTTTGGGTTAGCTTAGCAATTGTCTCTCTCAGTATACTTATTTTTTCTGACCCAACTATAATCAGAATGGGCAGGTGAATATGAACTTGCTTTTAAGAAATAGTCTAGGTCCTGAGGGGGGAAAAAAAAGTCTGGGTTTGTTTCTTTCCAGTCTTTGACAAGTTTTGGTTTTAGATGATGTTTTTTTACCAATATTCTATTTGATCTTTAGTATCTGAAATTCCTCATCTCAGTTTGACAGACACAAGTTATATGACTGTTTCATACTGATTACTAAAGAGAAAATAACTTGCAAGACATTTTCCTGAGATGGGACTTGAACCTCTCTCATCCAGCTCACTCCGAAGGGGTATTTTTTGGCCAGATGAGTTGGGCTACAACTAGAGAATGAAGTTTTATAGCCCCGAGAGCTTTGATTCCTGTTCATAAATGTGGCAGCACCAACATTTAACATTTTCAATCACTCATTTTCTTGGGAGCTACAGAAGGTTTCAGACATATATTCTTAACCACTGCTGGTTCATTCAAGATTTTTTACAACATGTATAATTCTCATGGGGTAAGTAGTTGGATAAGTGGCCACAGGGCTTCTGAATTATCATCCCCATGCACAATACATTTTGTTTAAGTTATAACCACATAATTTAAACTGCTTACTTAAATTATAAAATACTCCCAACCCCAAACCCAATGCATTTGCATTAAATAACGTTAATGTGGGACTGGCTTATGCATTCCAAGATTTTGTGGTTTCCCAATTAGTCCTGCAGTAACAGAATCACATTATCATAATTTTAAGGTGTTACAAATGTGATATCCAAATTAGAGATCAAATTCCCTATATTATATGTTTCTTCCTTCAGGGCTTACCTACCAAGCACAGACTCTGTAAAGATGGAGGTGTGCTAAAAATGCTTGTTCTCCATATCCATGGTTTCATAGCAGTAAAAAGAGACTCTGTGAAAGGCAGATTGTGAACAGCCCTTAGATGAATACTTCACAAGGTTATTCCTGAAGAGCAGGAGAACCTCCAGAAGGAATCTTTAATTACCAGAAGTTCTCAAGTGGTAAATTTTCAATAATTTCACTAACATCAGCTTATGCATCTGAGATTTGCTCAAATTCATTTCTGACTTCCATACGATACTCATTTCACGTGGAAGCTAAACCCCAGTGCAAAGCCCGAGTCAATGGAAACTGTAGAGTTTCATTTACTTTCCCACTGGAACAAGATGCTGTGACACGGAGCTGTACAAGTCAGCCTTCTTCACCTCAAGGTTGGAGAATATTAGTGAAACTTTCATCAAACAGAATAATGATTTCCATCTGTAACCTAACTCGTCCGGTGCCTCTCCCAGTTCCCGGTAACTTACTTTCAAGGCACAGAACATTGTAAATGTTTGGATTTTTTGGCTGCCCAAACTTTAAAAGGAGGAGAAAGAGCTTGAGTTACTGTGTCAGCCCCAAATGGGAGAGGTTAAAGTTCTCAAAGATATAAACCAAATCACTGAAATGAAATGAAATAAAATACAGCTGTATGCTAGAAACAACTGCAACAACAGCTCAAGCTACACTCACAGCAGAGGTAATTTCAAAATGCCTCCAGTCATAATCCAACATGGATGTCCTGCACAGGTGAAAAAGGAAAATTGTATGATCCTTATTCCAGAACTATCACCCATTTCTGCATGAGATTTCTTGTGCACTGAGGTATTCAGCTCAAAATTTTAGCTAATAAGACACTCCACTGTATCCAAACACTGAATTTCTTCATATGGATGCTCCTTCCTTGCAGCAAAAATATGAAGGAACAAGTGCCAGTCTCATCTGACAATCTTTAATCAAACTTGGAGTTAGTTTAAAGATTGATTAGGTATGTAAGACATCAAAGAGTAAACCTCAGGGAATGAGAATGAACAATGGTATTATTTTCTTACATGGGGATTAAGAATAAGTTGTAGTTAGATAATATTTATGACTCCTATAAACCCACCTATTTTCCTTAGACCTCAAAATACCCCAGAAATATTAATAGACTAATACTGAAGATTATCAGAATGCCTGTATGCTTTAATTAAAGCATAGGAAACTAAATATTCTAGATTTCTAGAAGGGATAAACATGATGTTTTGTGTCCATTACCTGATTAAAAACAGTAGAGCATATAACAAACTAAGATGAAAATGTAGGCAAAATTTTAAGTTTAAAATATTCCACTGAATTCCAGAAATGATGGGAATAATTTTACTCTAGTTTTGCTTCAAATACACACATAATTTACTGAGAGTTTAATGTTTCCCTATTTCAGTATTTTCAGACTAACTGAAGAAAAATATCCATGGAGGAATAAAAGAGAATAATAATCATTTAGGGGAAATTCATTTTTCTCTTCCTCAGAAATAGAAGGTTCAGCCCAACAGACTATCGAGTTCAGGATCATACAGGCTCCTACAGCTCACTGGAGCATTAATAACAACAGCTTCAAACAGTCTGGCACTAATACACAGTATTTTAAGATGGCAGGGTTTAAAGGGGGAAAACAACTTTGCAGAAGTGCTGGCATCTGAGAAAAATGTCATCGTTTTCCAGAGATATCTGAGTTTACAAGTTGTCAAAATACAGTTGCTATTAGAAAATGATCTTTTTGATGCTTTGCCCACCAAGTTCCCACAAGTTGGTTTGAAATGGCCTTTTCCAGAAACCCACTATAGACTTTGCCCTTGCAGACTCTCAAACACAGGTTTTTAATCCAGTAGGCACACAGAGAACAAAGAAATATAGTGTGAAAATATTTCTTTTAAACCTCTTGCTTTTTTTCCTTTTATAATATATTAATATTATCATTACATATCAGTCACTCAGATTAACCTGTATTTGAAACATCAGTTGATACGTCGCAAGGACAATGCCCCTAAAACATTACTGATAACTCACTGTAAAACTCCTTCCTTTCTTTGCTCTTAAGTGATGAATTTCTACAACCCCCAACCCCCTCCAAGGCTGCCAGATTTGTATTAAGAGAATCCACACCTTTCACCTTCCCGACAGAACAGCCTTTACATGCGAATTAAGATCAGCAGCCCTAAGCTCTGCCAGCAGACACCCACCACAGACATGGACCATGAACCCCATCTCTGCTACCAGTTAAGTATAATCCCAACTAAATGTATTCACCCTCTTCCCTTTCTGCACCAGGACTGAAGATGACTCCTGCGGGAAGCTCAGCAGCTGAAGGACCAGGTGCTCACTGCTTGGATAATTATTTTGTAGCTGTCACAACTGGCTGTTAACACTTCTCTCCTGGCCTTCCAGCCCTGTGCACAGTTGACTGCACTGTTTTATTCTCTTAGATGTAATTTTTTTTTCAGTTGATTCCTTGTGTAAGGTTCTCCATAGTGGGAAATACCAGTTCTTGGAGGGCTGTATATATGATGCTCTTTTAAGATTCAGAAAGCCTTCCCTGATGGCTGCATGATATTTGAAGACTGTGTGAAAATACATATAAGATGAAAAACAGAATACATCTCTTTTTACATTCAGTTTATCTCAAGGTCAGGGGAATTTTGCAGGAGAATCTTTTCATCAACTGACATGCCCAAACAGGAGGCCTAATCTATTTGGCCCCTTAACTTCCAGCTTTACTCTCTGTGCCAACAGGAGCACTATTAATACCAAGGCAATAATTTGTGTGGTTAGTACTGCACTCAGAGTAAATATTTTGCCAGGAAAGAAGACTAAAATTAAATGGTAGTTATCAGCCAGCTCCAAAACTGAGACATGAACATGAAAAATAAAAAATCAAATACAAAAGGAATATTTATACAACTAATGATTCTGAACAAAATTAATCACACCAAACCCACAAAATACAGAATATTTACTTTGCTCTCTTTCCTCACAGACTTGCATGAATAAGTCAAACTGACAGCTGCAACATGTAAGCAGAAAGGAGGTCATCAACTTCTGATAGATCCTCTTGTAATCAACAGGTTTTGGGGCTTTGAACAATAAGAAATATTGGTTCCACTGCTTTTCAGTGTAACTCAAGCTGCCTTCAGTTTGGTGGCATAAGAAGGTTTAGCAAATTCAACACTCAGGCAGTGATGGTTTCTGCAATGTCCCAACATAATGTCAGTAAGTGCTCAACAATGGCTTTAAATAAGTAGCTTTTGGAAGTTATATGTCTTTGAAGTTTCATTAATTAGTCATATCGTCGGGAATGTATGGCTAAAGTAAATTACAGTGTTTAAAATATCTACTCTTTCAATGTGAAAAATGAAAGGATCCAGCTACCTTGTCTTTATACTAATGAAGATATTATTAATTGGTTTAGCAAAAACATAGATCTAACCATAATGTGCAACAGTTATTAAAGATAATTAACTACAGATCATTGGTTTGAAACATCTAGTCCAAAATGATTTCTGAAGGGCACATTATTCTATGAGATAAAATAATTAAATTTCTAACAGCTGCATAAGACAACTGTGGCATATCTAGTGTTTTAATTTCTTTTGTTCTATCCTCATGGTACTCCTCTGTTTCAGATTTTGAAAATGCTACGAGTGTTTCACCGTGAGCAGCCTGTGCAGCATGTTAGACTGAAATATTTCATGTCTGAGGGAAAATGATGATTGAAAGAAAAGGATTAAAAATGACAGCACAGCTAATAATACACACACGCACGTGTGCACGTGCACACACATACAAAGGCAGCTACTCCTCTTCGAAGGAGAAAAGGAGATATAAGGAAACCAATGAAACAGAGGGTTAAATATGTTTCCATTCTAACATTAGCGACACAAGTCCTGCTCAAACTAAAACAGCACATTTGCAAATTAAAGGAAAACCTCGACGATGAAGCAATGCCAAATACTTGTAGATTAATTAATAATAGAAGCATACACAGGCACATAAAATTAAGCAAGTACAGTAAAAAAAAAAAAAAAGGAAAAAAAAAGCAACCGAGGAGCTGGAACAGAAGTGTGTTTATTAAAACCCATATGTTCCAGGTCCAGAATTTCTGAGCTAGCATCTGCTCCGGTACCATTCCCAAAAATGTTTGTGGTCAGTATTTATCACACATGCCACTACTGGGTTCACCATCAATTTCTTGATCTCTTTTTCTGATAACCATAACCTACAAATGCTTTCAATAGCCTGGATCTGCATTAATTAGAGAGCTGTTTGCTTACAGCATTAGATCTCTTCCCAAGTTTTGTAAGAAAATTCATGTCCCAAAATATTCCTCATTTGCAGCAAATTTAGCTGCTTCAGCAGAGAGTGAGATTTAGACAGGAAAGGCAGGGAGGCAGGAAATAACACAGTGCAGTCAAGATTAGGTGTGTTGCTAGCTAATGTTGATTTAGCAAAAAAAAGACTGCAAAAAGGCACTACCCAGTGCCCCAGAACCCATAAAGTGCAAGCAACAACAGTATGATTTTATTTGTTTTGATATTCCCTATTTGATTTTATTGTGAGAATTTTATTTATTGGGACCAACTGGTTTCCCTGTGGCTTGAGAGGGTGTGGAAAAAAGTTATGAGGACCTCACAGACTTAAAAAATAAATTTTTTAAAGGTTTCTAAAACAGTGGACAAACAGTGGCATTTACTTAAGCTCTTATACATTACCCTATTCAAGGTTAAGAGCTGCAATACATCTATAAATATAATTAGGGGTAAAACAGTGACATTATTAAAAAAACCTAATAAATCAGTGTTGAATTTTTAAATAGAGAAATTTAGAGGGTCATTTTGGGTGTTCTGTGAGAAACAATCCTATCCGGCAAATGCTTAAGTGCATGGAATGTTTGGAAATATTTTGCGTTTTCTGTGAGGGACTGTTGGCACTGTAGAACTAAGAAACAAGAGAATGGTCTTTGGAGCCAGTTCCTTCCCACCTTCATTCCTTGTCAGCACAAGGACTATGCAGATGCTACAAAGTGCTCCCAAATCAGTACAGCAGCAGTGGTGTAAGGGAGAACATGGGAAAATGGGGTAGGAGGTCCCTCCCCATGTGATGATTAGACCAGTGCAAGTGTGGAACACTGGGATGCAGAAGTCCAGAAAACCCAAGGATGGGAGAGACCTGCCTGCCCTTCCCATGGCTGCAGATGTCCTGCTTCTGCCCCAGCAATACACTTCCCCTGAATATTTTTTTAAATTTTATTTTACTTTTTAGTTAAAGATTCCCAGACTATCACATTTTCTAGTGATCTCAGTCAAAAAGCCAAGAGAGGATTTTAGAAGAAAATGTTACTGCGAAAAAGGAGACTTTCCTTTGGCAGGGTCCCCCTCGCTTTCATAACGGTGCTGCTGTGTGAGGCATGCATTTGCAATCTTAGCTGACCTATTTGTTGATGTATTTCAGGTAGCCAGATGTCCTGGTACTTTAGGAATTCAGAAGAAAATTATATTCAACTGTTTGTCCTGGTTTCGGCGCGATCAGCCAGCTGGCCATCCACTGCTCCCTTCCAGTCCTCCCTCCCCCACCAAAAGCCTCCAGGTCACTTGCTGACCCACAGCACATCCCTCCCTACCTTCCAAGATGAACCTGGGGTCCAGCTACATCTGTGCTGAGGCCTCTCGTTGTGTGTCTGGCACACAATGAATGTGAGGCTCTCCAAATGTCAGAGCATGCCAGCTGATGCACATTGAGATTTAGAGCATCACAGATTTCATTGCACAAACAAATGCTCAAGAACTTGACAGGGGAGTTGCCGTCTTTGCAAGGGAAGGAAAACTTGCCAAGGGTGATTTAGCTACAGGTTAGGAGAGCGCTGAGGAGAGGAGTAATGAGGAAGGCTGGCCAGGCACAGGATCTTGGGGGAAACAGAAACCCAAGCAAGTAGCCTTCAGCCAGGTAGATCTGTCTCAGCCTCCAAAGGTTCCAGCTTTCTAGCATTCCTGCTCCCAGAGGAAGAAGTGCCCCAGTCCTACTGCCAGCTGCCACAATGTTGCTCTACCATTGTGAGTTTGGCCAGCTAGTGATGCACTGAGCCTTGCAAGCACAGTCATCTTGTCTGCACCTAAGTGTGATGATAAAATTCAATCAAAAGATCTTCCTTGAGAATTATTTTTTTCATCAGGGAAACCATTTGTTCAGGCTAAATGACCCACATCCCCAAATAAGCCACCAGTTCATATGAATAAAATGCACATTCTTCTCTGCTCGCTACTATACCCTCCAGCTTTTTCATCATCATCCTTCAGACCACCATTCCTAGTCCCCACATTCCCCTGCCCCTTGCAGGTCTGGCTGTTGGCACCTGGAATGCCAGGGCAACAGCATTGCCCCAGAACCTCTGCTTGCCATGGAAACATCACCCAGTGCCCAGGGTGAAGGGGTAAGCAAAGAGGGGAGCACATGGTTTTCTTGAAGGCTTGTGGTCTCATAACACCTGTTCTTGTGATCAAAGCACAGAGTTTGGCAGAACTGTGTTTCCCTTTCTAACATAAAGCCCCATCCTGCTCCAAGGTACCACCTTGGGAGACCAGAGGGAAGCAGCAATGAGAACGCGACAATGCTTGGTGAAACAATCTGGGCTTCAAGGGGGGTTTAGCCCCTCTTGTCTCACCAGTGCTTTTTCTGATAGAGAGCTAAATTAAGGAAAATATTGTCTGGCAAGAGCAAAACCCTGTTTTCTACAAAGGAAAGGAACAGCTACTGAATACCTGGGACAGCAAATGTCAATGGGGCTCCATTAATGTTCATTTCACTAAAGGGCTGGATTTCCCTTCCCCTCAGTTGTATAACTCTAATTTCACCAACTACAATGACTCCACCAGTCTAATTAGGCCCCCAGATAATAGTCAAAGTACTTATTTTATTATCTTTTCACTGATTTTATATTATAGACATTTGTCTGTTAAATACAACAATTCAATTTTGTAGATTTACAAACTTTGGTTGGCAACTCACTTAAACATCACAAGCTACCTGCCATTGGTCTGGTATGTTCTCTATTTACAGCAAGCCCAAATGTTTGCTTTATGCTGTCAACGAAGAGAAACTGTTTAGAGTGAAAAAAATATAATAAAAATAATTGAACATCAGCCACTGAACCAGCAGGAACGCAAAATATTTCCATGAAAGGGAATCCAACAGGACCAGCGATCTGTAGCGTAACTATTCTCAGTGTGAGGAGGAAGAGTGAGCCAAGTGCAGAAGCCAGGCCTGTTTCCTCTCTCTCCATAGCATGTCCTATCCCAGCACTTTCTGGAAGCAGGGTACACAAAGTTCCTAGGAACAGCCATACTATTCCACCCCCTGCCGGGAAGCTATTTGTTTTAACAGCCACAGAGTCTTTTCTTTGTGTTTTTGGTCTAAACATTTGGCTGTGCACACAGGAGAGGTACAGCTGCTCCATTACTGGGAACTGTGGGAGCAAGAGAGGAGGTGTCAGGAAGGAGCAAAGAGCCCCGTCACTCTGCCCTCCTCCCCTTGCCTCTGCCAACCAGATATAAACAAAGTTACTAAAACAAAGGAACAACACCAAGTTCCTAGGTTGAAAATAGCCCTACACTCATTCAGGAAAAATTCCCGCTTGGATTGCTGATGGATGGCACTGCTGTTGCTGGGGGGGTTGCTCTTCCCCAGGGCAGCTGAGCATCTCCCTCCGACCCGGAGCTCCACGGCTCTCTCAGATTTGGTGCTTAAACACTCTTTCCAAAACAGTTCCTGATGTCCCTGGTTTCTGTACTTTTCCTGGAGGATTATCCAGGAATATAATGCATCATAGGGAGTCTGAGTTACAGTGGTTTGAGAATGTAGGCAAAAAAAATTACCAAAAAGTAGCAGCAGTCATCTCCACGGGAAAATCAACACTTCCTGTCTTACTATCCATGAGTGCTGCTTTGCCTGCCACAGATGTGCAGGTATCATTACACTTCCCTGATTAAAGCAAGGATACCACTGTCCTATTCCCCAAAATTTAAATTTAGATTGTGAATTTTCCAGTGGCTGGAACTGAAATAAAAAAAAACATTGGCTTACTGATATTTCAAAGATGTTATTTTTCCCCTTGGGCCTAAAACAGGTTAGGTGGATAAGCTCTCTTTTCCCCCATCTGTCTTTCAGAGGCTTATTATTGGGCGCAATTTTAACAAATGTTTGTTGTTGTCTCACAGAATCACAGTGACACACTTGTTTCTAAAGCTGCACCTTGCACCTCTTTTGGGGTGTTGTTCCTAATTCAGGGGGTTCTCAGAAATAAACAGAGTTTGGAGAACCCAGTTACAAGGGATGTCTCTTTCCCACAGCATATCCTGGCATCAGGTTGTGTCCAAGCCCATCCCTGACCCCTCTGGGCACCATCTCCACTGCTAAAGGGCAAGCCCAGGGAGCTGATTCAGCCATGGAGTCTCCCACTGGTCATAGGGGAGAAGACATGTTTGCATCTGTGTTGCATGAGCTCAGCCTGCCATAAACGATGTTACTTAAAAGCCTGAAAGACATTATTTATTTTAAATTGAAAGCAAACAAGACAAACATTAGTTAACTGTGTCTGTTTTCCCAATATCCCTCTAGACTTGCCGAGGGACCCTGGAACTACAGCACGCATTTTATCTTTCCCTCTCCTAAATAGCAAGTTGAAAATTAACTGCTTCATCTTCACATTGCTCACTCCTTAAGTAGTTTAAACTTACTTTTAACTGTTACATGCCAACAAAACAGGTTGCTTAATTGATTTGACCTTTCACAGTATTTTTTAATTTTCAATCTTAGTTTCATTGTTCCATCTGGCACTTTAAAACGGCATCTGGTTAACTGTACTTAACCAGCTGATCACTGTACAGTTATTTTTAAATGTAATGTATGCTTAAACAGATGTTATTTTTATAGATGTAGATCTAAACTGCACTTGTATACGTGCTATGTCTGCATAAGCTCTTTCTGCAATTCAAATGTTGACACCAAAAATTACAAGCCAGAATGCTTATGAACTTCACTATTATGTTACTGCACTTTTTTGCAGCTTGTTAGGTAAACATCAATTCAGTTCTTTTTTCTCTGTTCATTGCACATAAATAAAACATTAGCGTTTAGTTTATAAAGTGATGAACATTTTGCTGTGTTGGATTTAGCTTTATAAATACAACTGCTGTCAGCAAGAAAAAAAAAAGGATTTATTGAATAAATAATAAGAAAGCTAAAGGAAAATAAAAGTATATATATTATGCAAAACATGGTGTCTGTCCACAGGTCATGCAAGGGTCTTACAGAATCATAGACATCCTGTGGGAGAATACTTAATAATGGTGCATTTTTGCAACATAGAGTTTGTCTCCTGAAGCAAGAGAATATTGCTAAAACAGTCCAACTCTGATAGCTGTGTTAGCAACAACTGAGGGCTCCATTTTTATAATTTTATTATCACAGAAAGACCAAATTCTAAGATCCTCTTAAGTCAAGAGTTTTATAGAAGTGATAAAAATGAAGAGCAAGATGTGATTGTCTAATCCAACTAGACAGTCTATTAATAAATACATCTGCATAATAGTGACTAAATTTTGTAAAATATTGACTGATTTTGCAGTTGCAAGTAAATTCATCTTTATTCAATAGGATTAAGACCTCATTCTTCCAAATACACCACTGAAATTAGTGTTAATTACCAGTGCTTGAACACAGGTTAGCCAGAACACTTATTTTTTTCCCATTCATTTAACATTTATAATTTGCTTAGCAAATGACAGTTTTTGAATCCTTGTATTCTTTAGGTCTGAGAAGAACAAAAGAGAATATACAAGCACCCAATCTTAAAAGCTCAGTTTGGTTTTGAGATTAACAAAGAAAAAAGTTTTTCAGTCAGGCCCTGGGTTGGGGTTTTTTTTGTGGGAGTAATGAGTTCTACAAAATCTAATACATTTTCTTCAAAATAACTTAAAATTCAATATCAAAAAGAATTTGAGCAATAGGCAAGGGCGTAAGTTACGTTACACAAAGGAAGTGGTCGCAGCACTGAATATTTCATGGAGAACTTTTAAGTATCATTCTCAAGGTTAAAAATTGCTGTTATACATAATACCTCAGTAATTGATAGACATTTTCTCTCTCCAGAGCCCATTTTCTGTGAAAAACACCACATAACATCTGTTCATAAACAGTCCTTCTGTGAGAACACTGACACAGGTCTTGAGCTTCTACTGGCTCAATTCCCCTGCCATACACAGATGGCACGAGGTATTTATACAGCTGAATTCTTTGTAATACAAGCTCAACTATATCTTCAGGTAAGACTGCGGGCAAATGTGCTTATACTATTCTGCTGACTTACCCCAAGTCATTTAAACAGTTCCCTCTGACAAAAAGACAAATTGTATCGTACCGTTCTGCAAGTGTTTTGTCTCAAAATCACCTTCAGCAATCAGCACGGAGCTCTGCAGAGATAAGGACATTTTGGGATGTACAAAACCCGCCAAGTTTCATGTTAATGAGCTAACAGTTATATTAAGATTCAAGACTCAGGGCTATTCTCCCTTGATTCTGATGTATCTGTTCTCCTCTAGAAAATTTTTGTTTTGATGGTATAATACCTTGTTCATTTGCATGTAAAATGTTAAATAAATGGCATTCAACTTTCACATACACAGCAACAGAGAGTATAGGTTACCCACAGTTGCATATATGCTGTGATAGCTATTCCTTCTAAGTAATTCTGAGTGAATAACACTTCATAATGCATTCAGAAATTGCTTTCCTATTTATCTCCATGAAATGATGGAAGGCTTCAGTTGACTTCTGAACAAATCTAGGTGCCATGGCACCATCTGCCAGACGACATCCTAGTCCTACGCACACATATGCCTGTGCTTTGGCTGTGGTCTGTGTACACTTAAGAAATAAAGCACATACGTAGAGATTTGCAAGGTGAGAGCCTTGAGAACGAGACGCTCCAAAAGCAAGGACAGCCTGTTGGTGTTTTGAAATGGGGGAGGAAAAAGTAAACTTTGGCCAAAATTTCAAATGTACTTATTTAAATCTTCAACTGTTCTTTTCATACCTCTACCCCTATACTGAAGTTACTGAAGTCTGTGGTGTTTTAAAAGAATATCATCTACATAAAGGCATGGGAAAAAAAATCTGAATTCTTCACAAAGGAACCTTTTAATGAGAATATATCCTGATAAAACTTTGAAAAAGAAGATATTTTAGGTCATCCTTTCAAGCAGAAGTAGTATATACCTGCAGGGGTCTGGCAACCAACAGCTTCAACTATACATGGGTTTGGATTTGACCAACGGAACATGTAAGAAAAAGGTTTTCCTGGAGCTACTTATCCTGCAGAAGAAATCAAAATGTACTTTCCCCGTTCAGGTGGAGCATGGGTCGTGTTTCAGGATAACTATGTCTCTGCTGTCTGGGTGACTCCACGATGATGGGGTGCATCATGCACAAGAAGGGTAAAGGTCCAAGTGAAGAGAAACAAACCAGTTGTGTGTAGTGGGACTGGGGAACCCTCCAACAGGAAGAACACAACTCTGCTATTCCCACAGCTCCAGCGATAGTTATGTCTCCCCGTTGGCACTTACAGCAACAGTGTTGAGATGGATAGACAGGTTTCACAGGGAAAGAGGCATCACTTAGCAGGGGACCAAAACCAGTTAAAATTTTAAGAGTGGCAGTTAAAACAGTAACAGCAATATGGTTCTGTTCCCAGCTGCACCACAGACTCCCTGTGGGTTGCAGGCATGTCACTGAGCCTCGCTGTATTGCTTTGGTTGCTTTAAATGGGAGTATTACTAATGCCTCCTGGTCTCAGAAAGATGTGAAATAAGCCCATTTCTGTTTGTGATGTGCTTAAACATTATAGCCATCAAAAAGCCAATAAATGGCATGTCCTCACTAAATGTCTTTGTAATACCCTTTTTAAATTTGGTGGCTTCTCAGTTATGTTTGCTTTTTTTAAGCTGACGGGAAAAATACAGTCACATACAGATAAGTTTGAAGAGAGATTACATGGAAATGGATGCTACTTGCTTTTTTATACTTTATTATATAAGAATTAACTCTGATACCAAATGCATCATTCAATTTAAATATCATGCTTGCTTATGGCCTGTAAGATGATCCAACGCATTGTAAGCAATGCCTTGACACAGTGTATGTGATGAATACAACTCAGTGTATCAAACACCAACTGTACTAAATCCACAGTAATGCTGCCTTTTTGTAAGTTCTTTATGCTCCAGTAGTTTTCATTTTTATGATAAGTATGAACCAGACCAGCTCAGAATCCATTCCACCAAGCACTCGCTCTTTTGCAAGAATCAGTCACCTAATATTTATTAATTAAGGCTTGTAGAATAAATAATGCAGGGAATAATTTTATAATACAGATATAAAGAAAACATAATTCTTCAAATATAATTGGAACTGCTTCTCTTAACACTGAATGATTTTAATTTTTCCTTCCCTCTAAATTCTGCTTCCTGTTACCCAGCATTATTTTACTCAGTGTTTCAATTGCACTTAATGCACATTATAATGATCATGTCTTTAGCTTTTTTCTTTTGAAGTTCTGTTTAATTACTAAATAATACCCTGTTTGAAGAGGACTGCTTTGATATCTCCATCTGCATTTGGTAATTATAAACTTGTTCTCATTATCAATATATTTTGCATGTTGTTAGTTTGTTGTGTTTGCTTATGTTTTTTGTTTTTTTAAAAACAGGAAATATAACTTGGATGATAAGAGGTTTTGATTGTGGATTACTAGGGAAGTAGAAGTCTATTTCAGAGCCCTGATGTCCACAGCCAGGACTCAGTAGTCCATGACAGCCATCAGGACAAAATTCCTGGGATCAGAAGTGTGAGAAACAGATCAGTGGCTGGGACGTGACCACAGGGGTCAAGAAAGCCAGCATGGTCCATCAGTCCCACTGCATCGATCTGTTGATGGTACTGCATTGTAACTAGCAGAATAAAAATCCAGCAGGAGATGTATCCATTCGAGATGTATCTATGAAAAAGAGGGATTTACGTTCCTCTCTCATCCGCATCTGAAAAAGCATTGGCAATCTCTAAGCTTCATATGTCCAAAACTGAGAGATTTAAGTTATTCACATTTGCTAGCAATTTTGGGACTTCTGAAAAAAAGTTGTTTCACAAATGAAAGCTATTACGACATCCAACAACATGCAACAAAACCATACGTTTGTAGGCAATGCTGATTAACAGAGCTGTCACACTCATACTGAAATCTGCTGAATAATTTTGCTGAGAAGTAAAGCTATCTGCTGATATCTCTGGATAATTTTACTGCAGAGAACAAAATGCCAGCTCCTGCCTCAACAGACCTCAGCAGCAGAGACAGAAATGCTGGTGATGATCTACAAGACCTTCTCGATGCACTGGAAGTGAACACTCAAACACAGAAGGGTTAAAAGAGTGAGGTCTTAGGGAGGTCTGGGCAAAACTTACTTTAGTTTGGATTTAGACCAGAATTTGCCATTTGAATAACCCTAACATATACATGACAGAGTATAATGTATGTCCTTTTTCTGAGCTGGTTTACACAACTGCCTCTGTAGACTATGGTCCAACAGCGGTGCCTTTTGGGAATTTCACAGTGGTCAGTAAGATCTTTGTTTTAATAAAGCAGCATAACAAAATATAGCTTTTACTGGCTGTAAAATATTGAGTGGGAAGTACAGTGTAAGGAAATAAGAGGCATCTAGTGAAAAAAGGTGGTGTTTTTTTAATAAAACTGCTATACAGTCATAAGGCACTGGAGGAGTTTGATCCTTTCCCTTTAATGTATTCCCATTCTCTGTGAGGCAGAGGAGAAATATTAAGTTTAATTAGTGCTGTGGACCCTACAGGAATGTCTTGTACATAAATAAAAAAATCACTTAAATATGTGAGCTGAGAAGATTTCATGTGTATATATAGTTGGTCATATAGTTAGTCATATAGTTAAGTGTTTGCAAGATCACCCCGGAGATTGAAGCCACTCCAGGACAAGGACCTCATCTTCATACTGGCGTCTAATGCACCTCGCATGCTGTTAGTGCTGTAATAAATAATAATAATATGTTAGCATTAGGTGAGCATCTCTCGCATGATCAATTTCCTGCTGTTGCAGGAGGGTGAATGTTGGTGGACTTTGATCCTTCCGAGATTTTATGTTTCTATCATAAGAGAATCATAGCACATAAGCACATTTTTTACTAATGCAGTAAGTAAGGTGGCAATATATATTGCACTGACATTAAATGAATATTAAAAGGGATTGAAACCATTTCCACATCATGAGGGGAAAAAAAACCCTCCAAGAATTAGATACACAGAAGCTATTCAACAAAAATACCACTTTTAACCTTCTTCAGAGATTAAAAATTCAAAACCATTAGAAAAAAAAATCTCGCATTAAATGTATACACTGAAGTGCATTAAATGTATACACTGAAGTACCTTAAAATAGAACAATTGTTTCTATGTTTCCCACTGCCCAATCTCCTCTTTGCCTCTCATACATGAACAACCCTGAACACATTCCCCCTCGCTTTTATGGTCCCCACTCATCTCCTTGTAACAGCTCACTAATGTATTACAATACAAATCCTACATGTACAGGGACTTGGCTTGAAAAAAAGAGTGAGATACAGCACTTCTGTGTATCAATAATACAGGCAGATGTCTCAAAGAGGGATATACACAGCAAAACATCTTATTTGTTGGAGGGTATCAATTCTGTGTACATTACACACTTGTAATTTACGTTACTTTCTTATTTTTGCAACATCTCTGCACAGCCATATATTAAATTAGAGATTTCAAACCAGACTGAAGAGTCCTCTTTTTACCCCTATTTTGTTGCATCTTGCCAATTCAATGTTTTATTATGTTTTCTGTCATAATATTGCTCTTGTCCTTAGAAAACATGTATTTATTCCCACTTGGAATATAGTGTAACTACTGTAAAGCACTGCTCAAAGGATGACTACAAATTCTGTCTGAGAATAGAAAACTTGAACTCTTTTATTATCCAAATATTTTTCGAAGATGTCGCTTTTGTGTGCATGTCTGTTGCTGACACACATAATGAGATCATGGGAAAAACTACACAGATGACCTGAACTTTTGGGTATAGAAGTATAAAACTATGAGATCTAATAAACCCAGTGCATGACCCCGTGCAGTTTTTGGACTAAGAAAACTACATTCTATTGTGAGAGGAATGCAAGCCTACATATTTTTTCCTGTAGCATGGCAGAGTTCAGCTGTATTATATTTACAGTTGTCAATAAATGTAACGACATAACATGAAGCATATAGACATCTCTGGTCTCCAACCTCACCAAGAGAATATCCCGACACCTTCTTGTCACACACAAGGCAGATATTATTTTTATGCACCAAACAGTAGGCAGGATGCAGCAACAGACTGACTCTGTGCTACCACAGTGTGTCTGAGAGGCTGTCAGCACATACTTTGCCTACTTAACGTTGCTCTTTCAAATAATATAAAAATACTTTGGGCTTCGAGTTTCAACCTAGCTCTTGATATGCCTGACTAGTAAACAGGGAGCCAAAGTTGGGTGCATCATCTGAAAAATAACTTTATATATAGAAATGGTGCTCTAGGAGATAGAGGTTACATATCTCAGCTGTTGAGCTCTGCATACAAGACTGGTTATTAAATTTAAGGGAAAATTTAAGATCTCCTAAAGATTATAAACTACCCTTAATTAACCCCCACGGATCCCATCAACGCTGGAATGAGCATAGCTAAATGAAAGGCATCACTGTGTATAATCTGGAAGCTGTGGAAATCAGAACTTTAGCATATAAGTGTATAGGACTAACTGTGTCCTTTGAGACTCAAGGATTATTTTGGTTTTTAGGATTTAGGTGAGCATTTCAGAAGAGCACTAATTTCTCAAGGAAATGCAGGAGTCTATTACTGCTTCAAAACTAGATTCTTTCAAACATACGTAGACAGAAAATTCCTTTTCCCCAGCAGTGCAAGTGCTATTAACTCAGAAAAGATGCATTCTCATTGTAAGAATAAAATCAAGCACCAAAACTTAGTATAAAAGGCAACAATCCAAGGCATGACTATTACAGTAAGGTTAAAAGGGATTTTTTATTCCATTAGTTCTTAAATATTTTTAAATGTTTTTGCTAATTTTTCACTCTTTATATTCCATTAGTTTCCTATTTGTTTGTAAATAAAGGGTGAGTGAATGGTTGGTGATACAAACATCCTACAGCAAAAATAAAGTGTTTATTTCTTTTGAAGTCTTATCCCTGGATATCTGGCTTCAATTAAATAAATATCAGAGTGTGAAATAAAATACAAATACCTGCCCAAATTATAAGTTCTATATTAATTTTAAATCATGGAAAATTCTTCTCAGCCCTGTATTATCTGGTAGCTGTACTCAACATTGGAACACTGTTTATTCTTTACTAACTAATCATTCTTCATGGTCTTTCAAAAGTTCCTGGCATTTCACTAGTTTACACACTGATTGAATAGTGTTCCCAGAACTGCTCATGGCACTGTGCCAAATGCTGTGATAATCAGCTGGAAGATTTATTCCAGTTGAGGAGTGTTATAAACATAAGGATTCATAAGGCTCAGCATCGAAAGTGAATACTGATGCTTTCTTTGAGAAGGCTGAAAACTTTCTGTGAGCCTTCAAGAAGACACAGTGATAGTCTTTGCAGTCTCCTTCTATACACAGACTTTGATTTGAAAAACATAGTCATTTAACTTGATTTGATTTAAATATTAATAACTATCAGAGGTTTTAACAAATTAAAATATAATTTTACAGTGGCATGTGCAGAGCAAATTGTACATGAAAAAAACCTTAAGGAAATTCACAGATTAACTACTGTGCATGGGATCAGACACATTTGCTCCAACAGGATATATTATTATACTGGTAAATGGGTGGAGAAAGAATACAAAGAAAGCTGAAAAATTCAAAGGGAAGCAGCTGGCAGGTAAATCCACTGAGCCAGAAAGAAATAATAAGGAGAGAGGCAGTGAGTGGAAACAGAAAGGATAGTAATTTCTTAAATAAAGAAACAAGAAGTAGAGAGAAATATAAGCTACAGATGGGTACACTGAATAAAATACAGAATAGCAAACATTCACAGTTAGAGGGAAATGTAGTTTGATTACTGGTCTAACTGCAACAGTAAATTAATATTACAGAGATTGAAAAGGTGATACTGAGAGACTATCAGCTTAATTAAGAGCCAGTGAAACCACACAGCGTGGCTGACTGGCATGTCCAATGTCTACAAGGCTAAAAAGCACTTACATAGAAATTAAAAGAAGTAGTAAAACAAATGAAGCAACTTCATTGCTTCATATGGCTGCTGAGCCAGTGAAATGATGCTGGCACCAGCCTAGGGCACTGCAAATATCAAAACCAAGATATTCAAAACTTGCCATTGTGAGGGTCCAGCTTGATGTACCTGAGAGGCACCTCATAGTCTTCCAAATTTCTTTGTCAAATAAAGAAATCACATTTTTTAGTGCATGCAGCTATTATAAACTACCCCTTGCTGATCAGTTCCTGAACATCATCTTCATAACTCTTTAGAAAAGCACACTTTTGAGCAATGAGGTGGCCCCTGCACCCTATAAAAACACTGCCTACTGTACATGTGCTCACAGTCACCCACACCCTCAGCATTCAAGCCACAGTGCACTGAATTAAACCTTCAAGCAGTCAGCAGGGCCTTCTGCACTACAAATACCTCTGTCTATGAAATGCAATAGATTGCAATAGATGGAACTCCACAAATATTATTATTATTATTATTATTATTATTATTATTATTATTATTATTATTATTTTATTTGAAAAAATGACATTGGAGAAGTTTTCTGGAATCTCAGCTTTTGAAAAATTTATTATTTTTTTATGCCTTATCTTAGGAACAGGTAACAATGAAGTATCTCATAGATTGGTAAAATGGAGGAGTCACTAATATCTAAAATTTCAAAAGCATTACCACAACAAAACTTTGATCTCCAAAGTCTCAATATATATCATACATCTTCCCTCAGATGAAACCAAGGTACAATATTAGTGAGGAAAGTACAATATTAGTGACGAATTGTGTGGGAACTTGTGGTTTTCTTTTTGTTGGATGCAAGGTTTTCACTCAACAAGGCAATTTTGGGTAGTTGGTGGCTCTTCACAGCAATTCTGGAGCCAGGAATCAGGCTACTCCTGTGGACAAAGGCAGTATTCCACTAGAACTAACAGAAGCAAACATTTTAAGAGCTGCCAAGATATTGTGCAGCTATAGGAAAACCAGTAAATACTCAGTAGATGATCTCAATATTTCAATGAGTGCACATTTTGAATAATTTGAAGAAATAAGACATAAGCAAAGATTTGCATGTTCTGACAGGAGATGTCTAGATGTTTGCAGCAAGAAGGGAAATTGAAGAGGGAATGAGAAGATGTGAATTATGATGTTTATAAGAAAGTAGCTCCTTGGCAATATCTCATCTTTCTAACATGATTGCTGTAAGAATGAATTAGTGTTTTGCTTTTCAAAAAAGAACAAAGTATTTTAAAAAAAAGCCGCCTCAGTTTATTTGCAAAAGAAGTTTGATGCAGACCTCTTACTGACCATTCCTGAAACACTGAGGCTCTTATGACAAAAGCTCTTATGAGAACAGGAAGTGGCAGTCAACAATCTACTCCTTTAAAGTGATTTACAGGACAAAGAAATATTGAGAAGGTAACTGATTTTCATAAGAACCTAAAACTGTGATTTTGTGGATTTGCTCAGATGCCAATGGAAGACTTTTTGGTATTGGTAGAATTTAAAGGAGAGAACATGAGCAAAGCAGCCACATGCTGTTGAAAGCATGGCAGTCCAAAAGTATCGTAAATACTGATAATACACACACAAGTACTGAAGATGAGTGACAAGAACTAGTCTCTCCATTGCAGTTATCACAAATAGATGGTGATCAGAGACTGTGCAGACACAAGGCTGATGCAATTTATTACTAAAATCTTTCAAACATGCAATGATTTTTAACCTTAAAGTGTATCTGCCATTAGCGTACTTGCCGAGGATACTGATACTCAGCTATCAGTTACCTAAAGTTTTACCAAAGAGTCTTCAAACTGAAATGAAAACATACGATCATAAAATAAAAGAAAAAACAAAGTTATACATGGGCAAAACTTCATCTGCATTTACTTTCTCATTTAAAATATTGATTATATCAAAGAGAGAGGAATTGCCAATGTCAAAAAGACCCTTCAGCAAATGAGATCTCCCAAAGGGAACAATACAAACAGATTAATGATTTTTGATGCCGGAGAAGGGTTATCAGATTCTATTTGCTTTGCTGATATTACTTATTAAGCTAATTCTGCTTCAGTACAGCACAGTGCATTTATTATTGTTATTCAGTGCTTTGTTAGGAAACAAATGAGAAACTATTTGAAGATCCTTAGTAAACATTCACAGGTGATTATACTTGAAGATGACAGATATTTTTAAATAATCTTTACTTGAATTAGAGTAAACTAGGAGTGCCAAGGTTATCAATATGCCCTTAGTTTAAAAGGTAAGCTGAGACAAAGTTTCCTGTGAAGAATGCAACACAGATAAAATAAAAACAATACCCCCGTTCTTCTGCAACTTGAAGGTAGTGGAAATAGTCATCGGCTTCATAAAATCAGATTTTTCCCCCCTTAACAAATGGTTTAATACAGATTGTAGCAAGGCTTTCTTGCTATCATTTACAAATTCATGAAACATGATGTTCTAAATTAAAGACTAAGACAAGTCTGTTTCTAAATAAGAGACTGAAAGAGCTACCACGGCTCCCAGCCCATAGGTAATGCTGTGGGGGGTGGCTCCTTGACCCTTATTCCATCATGCAGCACATTGTGACCTCAGAACTTAATTTTGCCTCTTCTGCACCTTGAAAAGTCATGTTTTCACCTCTCAACCCTCCTCTCAGTTCTTCTCCACATTTATGCAGAGATTGCCACAGCAGGGGAACATTCTGATTTCAGTGTTTTGTTCATTCTTTTGCCCAGTTTATCTTTTGGGCAAAATAGCATATATTACTAAAAGAGAGTTGGATGAGAAAAGGCAAGTTCATATTTGGTTAAAAATGCTAGGGATTTTTTGGTTTATTTTTAACAAACCAAGGATATTTGGCAGGTGTTCTTGATGTCTGAACAGTAACTGTTCCTGTTCCAAAGGCATCCTTGACAGGATAAAATAGCCTGTTGTTTAGCTTTCTATAACCAAAGTACAAATTAGTAAGAATTTTTGCTTGGCAGCTTTTTGAAAGAGAGGAGCTGGGTCTTCCATCAAAAGCAAATCCACAAGGATGCAGAGGACAAAGCTGGTCATATCTGAAAGGTGCTGTCCTTCCCTTCTACTAATACTCCTGTATTTTCCAAGCTGACATTTATCTAAATAATCCTGCCCATGCACCAAGAGCAGCAGTTTCCACAGGAGGTGAAGGACATGTATTGCTGAGAGCAATCATGAGTTGCTCCCCTACAATGGCTGTGCATCTGACAATCAATCCATAAACATGGGAGAGAGAGTGCAAAAGAGACCCTTTAAGTTATTTCCCCACATTTCAAATCTACTTGACAACAAATCTGAAAGTCAACTGTAATTTTAATCATCCAGTAATGTTTTATGTTAACCAATTACAGAGCTCCAACAGATTAGCTGAATGTTTCATGTCTGATAAATATGTGACTGGGACTAATTCACTGGACCCTTCTTTAACCTGAGGTAGGTATAAATGAGTAGAGCTTCACTAAAATCAATTGAGCCGTATCCAGTTATACTGTCACAGAAATTGGTGCTATAGACTTAGGATAATTTTCCTAATAAAAATAAATTTTAACCAGTGGATTTTTTGATTCATACTTGTAATCTAATATTTCAGGCAATATACAGACCTACTAAATCATCCTCTTTCCCTGCATGCATTCCAGATGAGCTTTGCTTTTTACATCTCTACCTACTAGCAAGAATGCTCATGAAACAACCCATAATTCAATTATAAGTACCTTCAGGAACCTTCTAATTATATGTTAGGCAGGTCAGAAATGAAATAGCCATGCTACCCTTTAGTCTTGGATAACAGACTTGAAACGGTGAAAAGAAAAGTTCATCTGTTCATTAAGAGGCCAATTGTAATACAGTTAAGGGCTTCAGCAAGCTGTTTTGTTGAGATCTGAATATCTGTGAAACAAGCCCCTCCAAAGCTGGAAGTTTAGCGAGCCTTTGCCTTTCAGCCATGGCATCAGCAAAGAATAGGGAGCTGCTCTGGAGAGTAGGTACCCTTCATTAGTCATTTGCTTTCTCTCACACTAAATTCAGTTGTAGGAGCTCACAGGACCAGAATGAAAAACAACTACAGGTACTTAAAGGTGCTATTCTTTTCTTAGAGATTTCCGTGCTGGTCTTAATTAAATCTCCCATAGGATTGCAAGGCTTTAAAAAAAATTAATACAAAACAAGAGCGTGTCCATCAGGCAGGTTTTTCTAAGCTTTGACAGCTCTAAATGCAGGCAGCTGCAATACAAGCTTGTCCTCAAATCCTTGACAATGACCTCAACCTCAGGGTGAAAGATAATGTAGTTGCTATGCTCATTCTGTGTGGAGTGTCTACTGATCAGAGGCTTGTGGCAAAATATGTATATTTTTTTTCTTATGATATAGACTATTGTTCACTGGCAACTCAAGTGATACCACAACATTATCTCTGTGACAGTTTATTTTTTTATTTTTAAATGTGAAGGAATGGCACAAATTCAGGCAGACTTTACTTCAACAGATACACAAAAATGACTTTGTAATGCCTTCCAAATTAACCCCTCCACAGCTACATGGCTGAAGATGAAAAGAAAAATTAAGCAAACAAACAATCTAATCTCGGGTACTTCTGTAAGGGACTTCACACAACAGCTACACCTACAATGGAGAGATTTCCCAAGAGAGTGCTTCCTGTTCCATTTAGGATGGCATTTTTAAGAGCAGTATCCTGCAGAGCTGAAAACTGTAACTTCACTAATTTCCTTGGAGTAACAACAACTTACATTCTAAGGATCTTCCTGAGAATCTGCCTTCACTGTTCAATGGCAGATAAATGTTAAGCTAAGAAAGGAGACAGCCATGTAGGAACACTGCAGGAACCTTAAACGACAAAGGAAAATTCCTACAATAAAACGTCAATAATAAAATTGCTATAAATAGTATTACTACTAATTTTTAATTATTATTGCTACTTCTGTCATAAATTAAGTACGTTTAGGGACAGTTACAGGAATATATTCTCATTTATTTCAGGGGTACAGTTGCCCCAGAGCTGCTGGAGGTGGGAGCTGGGGAAGGGACAGAGGGCTGGGCTCGGTGCGGGGGCAGCGGCACTGCTGCTCTGCAGAGGCTCGTCTGTGCTCCACAATGACAGAACATATGGAAATCTGAGCTGCTAAATATCAAAGTCTTTGTCGTTCAAGTGCAAACTGCAATTTCTGTCAGTGTATAACCTGGCTGGATTTTGAAGGTTCTCACAATAAAAGGCGTGTTATGACATAAAGGCTGTACCCTCACCAACCTTCAAGTCCCTGTTCTGAAGCCTGGGCAGAGCAGACCTGTTCAAAAAGAGCAGCACGATTACACTGCTTGCAAATATTTCTCAGAGGAGCACACAAAAATAGTAATTTCAAGTGACACTTGTTAAGCACGGTATTTCTCACAAAGAGGGAAATCTTTTTTCAAAGGCATTCTGAACAAAAATAGGAAGAGACGTGGATAGCAGAGAATGCACTTACACTACACATACCTTTTGGTGGATGTGCACTCTATGAACATGTCTCTTCTTATTCAAAGAGCTGAGTTTTTTTACATTAGATTAGTCAGCTAAGAAGTTAAAGGGGAAAAAAATCATTTTCATGTGGCAGCCAAAACTAAATAATTCAATGCTTAAATGAAAACATAAAAAAGAAATTTTGTCTGGATTTATTTAAATATTTTACTACCAGAAGGTTTGATTTGAACATGAGATTCTTTCAAAACATTAAAATGAAAGTAATCTAAATTTGATCTTGAAAAAATACAGAATTTTAAAAATAAAATACACAAGAAATATGTCAGAAACTAAGATATTGTTCAAATGGTCCAAAAAGATCACATATCATTTTTTACCTAGATGTGTATAGAGATTTTAATTACTTTGTCACAGCTGAATATTTTAGCTAAAATCAGTCCAAACTGTCTCTAGTACTGGTAGAATTCTGACAGTCAACCACATTACCATAATTTTTAAGCTGATTCCACAAATTGTTGCCAACCTAGAAAATATTTGATCATACTCAATAACTTGAGCTTGATTTTACATTTAGCAAGTATTCAAAGATGTGGTTGTTTCTTTTCTTCTGCGAAGACAAAGACACAGTTGGTGTGTGCATGGGAAACTTTGTGTAAGCTTTGTACATTTTGTTTTAAAATGCAGTCCAATAACAAAACTGTTACTCATGAATGGAACACCTAATGTGTAATATTAACTATTTTTATCTATTCTCTTCTCTTGGTTATCAGTACCACTTAAAAAAGACCCGCCTTCCAACATGAAGGGAAAAAATCTGGAGAGAATCCTGATCTTCAGTCATTTTCTGCCCACTCTTATTTCAAGTGAACCACATCATACAGATCCATAGTGCTTGTCAGTGGGATATAACCCTTAGATTAAAATAATCCTTCAGAAATGTATTGCCCCACTTTTGTCAAATGGCTCATGTTTTTTCACACCATTTTTCCACTTCAAGAATGTGTTTCTGCTTTTCTAAAATGCTATTTACTTCTAACTGCTATTTTGTCTATTTTTAATGAATTTTTGAGACCATGGATCCCTAGATCCTACCAAAATGTTTCACTGCCTATGCTGCATTAAATTCTCTTCCAATCATACCAAGGTTTTACCTTCTATTTTTATCTTTTTTTCTTTTCTATGAACTTTAAATCTCACAGCAAAATAGGAGGAAAAATAGAATACAAAATGATAACAAGTAGAAAGGTATACTGAGAACATGTTAACATGATATTGTCAGACATTTATAAACTTCTTCCAATGAACTTTGAATTACCCTGGTCCTTTCATATTTTCCAGTTAACATACATACATCTGCTCTGCCATGTAATCAACTGATTGTTACACAAGCATTTGCTAAAGCTATGACAAATGCCGATTTATGAGGTCAAACAGTTCAAACTTAATCCATTCAATAGCTGCAATTTATCGTCTGATGATAATTGTATACACAAACATTGTAATGATTTAGATGACACAGTGTAAAGATGAAATCCGTTTATTTTAAAAGGGTTTCTAACCCCTAAAATACGTTGCCATGAACACCTTTTTAGGTCCGCTTTTAACAACATCGTTATTATTGTTTTATTGATCAGGATTTTATTACTGATTTGACACTTATATTTCACACTAATCGAAAAAGGTGTAATTTTTCTACACGTATAAGACCGTAATTAATTATATCATTATTGTGTTTTCAATTCCTTCCATTTAAAGGGGCCCAGAAAAGAGTGCTTAATTTATCATACATGTATTATAAGGAATATGTAAACCTCTTAAACAGACAGAGATCATGATCCTTTTGGAGATGATGGGATATGACATAGGCACTATATTTATAGATTCTTACCTCTATAGTGACCTGATTTTAGAGTGACAGCTATTGCAGAATGGGAGAGTAAATTAACAGCTTTGAAAGCTTGGGTATCTAAAATTATTACTATTCATTATTTTTATAACACTTATTAGTGATCGTTCTCTAATAGTTTCAACAGATAAGGAAACAACCTGCAGAGAATGATGTGGCAGAACAACTGTGTCATGTATATTATATCATATGTCTAATTTTATATGTGTATTTATATATTCTCAGTTCACATATTTAGGAAACAATTGCTACAAATGGGCAGCAGCTGCATTCATCTATTTCTTCTAAACATAAAACATGTTAGTGACTGTAAATTTCAGAGAGACTCTAAAACAAGTAGCTAAATGTGAAATTTAAATTGATCTTTGGTTTATTGCCATTGATTTTGTCAATTTTCTAAATGTAACCATGTTCGCCACTGGGAAAGGAAACCTGTATATATATCAGCAAAATTTATTCTTTCAACCAACATAAACTTCACAGGAGGAATGACAGTCCTTGCTACATAAAACAAAATGCATGTGAAGTGAAGGATTTTCTTCTCTAATTAGATACTGTATATTTTTTCAACATCATGTTAGTAAATTTGCAACATAAATTTAAATGCTATTAGCAATATTGCCTGCCCATATTCAGTTCAGTTTCCTTGCTACTGATTTTCACAAGTACTTTGTGATAGTGGTATTAACTCACATAACTAATTCACATGTACGAAAAACATTATGAGCACTCATAGAAAAATACCTCTATAGTGTTTCATAAAAATGTCAACATAAGCATAAACCTAACGTGGCAGGTAACTGCTCAACTCTAATATTAATTATTGTTTTCACAATTAAAATACAGTAGATTTATTTTAATACTGTAGTACCCCCTTAGCCCATGAGTCCCCAAACACTATGTCAGCGAGCAAATTCCACTTGTGAGAGTAGGTTGTTAAAACTGCTGTAAGAGAAAATATCCTGCACTTTTCAGGCTGGTTCTCTGAGTGACAAGTGTGGGATTTTGCTCACTGATGTAGCCGAAATGCTGTTTCAGTTAACATTAAGAACCCGCCCTCACCCAGCCCAGCGTGATCAGTTAGGGAGAACATCACAACTGTCACAGAACAGTATCCTGAGTGCATTTATTTTCTTAGCATTCAAACTAAACCACTTGCAAACTTGTTTCATGAACATTAAATGTGTGCTGTGGGAAGAAAGCACACAACCTATTTTAAAACCCTAAGTGAAATAAAATCAATGGCTGAGCTCATTTTGTGTTAATAGTCTTCAAATGTCCTCATTGTTTCACTGTTCTTAAGCGACGCTCGAGACAGGCACATGTATAAGGCCTTGTATTAGCAGCCTCAGAAGAGGAACTTTATTTTGCTGGTACAATGTCTGATGAGGTATTAGTACACAAAAACATTTGTCTTAAAAAGACATCACGTATCACAGTATTGTAATTCACTGTGTGGTGAAAAGATTCCCCTCATACAGATGTATCTGCTACACAAACACGTGCAGTCAGCTCACAGAAAGCACATTAGTTTCCTTGAAAAGTGATTTTAAAGAGTGTTATGAGCCTTACTGTGTTTGAAGAGTGTTATCATCCAACCTAGTAAATGAGCACAAAAAAGGGAGCAAAAAACCAGCAACACTTTCTGTGTCCACATGGACATGACAACGTGCTGAGCCTGCAAGGAGTGGGCAGCATCCAGAGATGCTGCTCATCATTGCTGTCCCTCCAAACTGCTCCAGGGACACTGCCCAAACACCTCACCTGGGGAGCCAACACTGTTCTCCTCCAAAAATTCACTTGGAGGCACATCAGTTCCCCCTGAGAATGGAGCAGCACGTGTTCATTCCCTAAAAATGCAAGACAAGATGAAGAGATGCTGGTGTTTCCTCCCTGCTCCAAGGTGACACCTGGGAAGTACATCCCAGCACTGCCCACGTGTGACCTGCCCCACATATCCCTCAGCATTCCCAGCCACCACACCAAGGATCTGGCAAGATGTGGGTGAGGATGACTGGGGTGCAGTTCCTCCAAGGCAAAGGAGACACTTCCTGGGTGTGGTTCATTACCACAGATGGTATTTTGCCATTGCCAGCTCGAGGTGTGACTCACTGCTCTGCTCTCCTGCAAACCGAAGCACTGACTCTACAAAATGATTTGCAAACAAATGCTTACAGGTTAGGATAATAAATCAAATGTAATTCCACATTATACTTCACAAGGAAAGACTTTTCTAACTGTGCCACAGACAGTGTCTGACCTGTCTTCGTGACATTCTCCCAGGAGCACACATGGAAATATTTCACTCCATCAAAGCTAGGTCAGCTCTTGGCATCTGCAGAGGCAAAACTGGCTCTTCACAGCAACCAGCTTCCTGTACCTCCTGCATTAGCCAGAGGGTGAGTATCATTTTTTAGGTTAAAATCCTTTAAGTCCTGTTTCCATTTCCTGTAAATACTCAAGTCCATTACTGGATGCAACACACCCAGTTATGGTGCTTTTCCAGCCTCTGGCCATGCAAAGGTAAACAGCCTGGTTCACTCCAGTCCAGCCTTCAGGTCAGAGTTCCTTTGAAAACACATTTTTTTAAAAAATATTGCTTTCAAAATACTCAAAGTAAAAACTACCTATGATGCAACAAGGTACAGAAAATGCCTTCAAAGGAGCAGAGGACAAAGTCTCATAGAAAAAGACACTTGTGGTTGGACAGATCAACAGACAGCACTGTTATCTCTGATCCCTTCTGGGTGGACCTCCGCTGCCTCTCCTACAATTCTTGATATACACATTTCCCTTGAACAAAAACCCACCCACTTGTGTGTTTTATGCAGTGGCTTCTAGAGCCTGTCTGACTCCAGCTCTGTGTTTCAGAAGGGACAGTTACAATGCAGTGAGTAGATAAACAAACTAAGTATCTTGTTTTTGCTACTGGACTCCTGTTATCAGCAGTGACTGACATTTTGTGGGAGCTCTTGTTTTCATACACTCTAGTGCTATTGTGCTTCTTCTGATAAGAAACCTCGGTAACTGAATTGTACATCTGAGAATTACAGAGAAACCTCCTACTTTTGCAGCAGGCTGACTGCATTCCCACTCCCACCAGTGCTACAGCAGCTTAGGAGCTACTTCCAGTTTGCACTGCAAACTGGGTAGATCAGGATCTGCCTCCCAGTCTCTAAAATAAAGTCAGTTTGAAGACTGGCAGAAACAACAGTGATAAAGTTTCCTTTTTTTCTAGAGTAAAATAAAACTTTTTAAATTGCTATCTGAAAAAAATGCAAAATTTATCTATTTGGATGCAATATCTTCTCACCTGCTCTGCAGCACACATGGTAACCTTTGGCTTCCAAAGCACCCTGCTCTTCTTAACAGAAAAGTTTTACTTTACCAGTTTTAAATATATGTAACAAATCCCTCCCCTTTGAGTGAGGCCATGGCAACATGGTCTTGATTTCTGCAGCAACAGAACCAAGGTGGGAACTAGATATTCTGTGGAAAGAGCCTGCATCACTTCTCTTTTCTTCCACCTTCCAACTTTTTCAGAAAGTGTTTTCCAAAGTTTATCCAGAAAACTACTGTTTAACTACCTAGATCCCATGTTGCTGGGTATTTTCACCTCTCCTATTCTGGGCAGTGTCGTGGGAACTCGGGTAGAGCATCAAGCACCTACAAAAAAAGTATTACCATAGATAATGCCACAAGGTACCCCAGAGCTTTGGTAGCCTGAAGAACAGTAGTAAAGGAGTTCTCTTCTTGCCAGCTTGATTTATTGAGGCAGTGTTGAAGATATCGCTGGATGCAGGATCTGTTCAGAAACTTGGTGCTGTAGAGAAAGCCCAGCAAGGCACACAGGGGAGGGATGCAGAGCTACGCTGATTTACCAAGGTATGTTCTACCTGGTGCCACACAGCCAGAGGGTGTTCCTGGTCCCTCTGCTGCAGGGCAAGCCAGAATGGATAAAGGGCTGGAGGTGGCAGCAGGGCTGAGGCACTCCTAATATGCGCCAGGACAGATAGGGTACTGAGCTCAGCTTTCTCTTGTTCTCACGTACAAGTTACAGCTGCTTGGCCCTTTTTGCCCATCCTCTCCTCCCTAGAGGACTGTGTGATGAGGCCAATTTGAGCAGTGCTTACCTGGAACTTGTGTTAGAAGAAAGGAAAATGCCAATTACTTATATTTAAAAATAGAGAACATGCTTTTCCCTCTTCTTGTTTGTGGTTTTTTCTTTTTTTTTTTTTTTTCCTTTTCATTGCTGATTGCTGGGTGGTACTTACGGATGAGAGAAAAATCAAAACACCATCACTGATTAGACATTCAACACTTATTTTTGTTTGGGTAGCAATCTAGAGATGGAATGAGATGCTGCCTGGTGACAAAGGAAACATATACCCTACCACATCCCAGGCACAGGGCACACTGCTCCCTTCCAACTGCAGAAAAGCACTAGGTTAAGTTTAACAAACATTACCATTTTACTAGAAAATCTCATGAGCTCTGGATGCAGATTTCCCCTGTGTCAATGAGGATTGGAGCTCTTAGTGGAGTAAACAGAATGAAATAGAGCCCGGCAGCGTCACAGCCACCTGTTATGCAGCTCTTCCTGGTGAAGGGACCTTCTCTTGTCTGAAGAGACCAAAATGCCTTAAAGCTACTTTCCAAAACACACAAGTGACCATGCCATTGGCTACAAGTGAGCAGGCAAACAAGGAGAATTTAGAAACATCCAACAATCCACCTCAAAGTTTCACTTTGCTGAGAGAAGGATCCTTTGCTCATACAAAGGTGTCACATCCACCTGGAGAACAGGTGCTTGGAGAATTCGACTGAGCTCTTTGGCTCATATTAATTGGAAACTCTTTGGACTTCAAACACTTCAGCAATTAGAAGCGGGTGCCTCTGAGACAAATCTGTCTCCCTTTTCCTTTTGTTTCATCTTTTGAAGCACATTTGAATAGTTCAGTTTTACAGCAGATAGAGAGGAGTGCTAGGACAGAGCCATGCTTGCCATCTCTGTTTTTAAAGTAACAACTGTAAGAAAGAAAGACCTGTGGGCTTTGCAACTAATATTTTGGAGTTATTAAAATATGCTTTGTTTTCTTCACACATGGTAGAAGCTTTAAAAATTATTCTTGTGGATATGATTCCTTGTGTTAATGTGTGCAAAACCCTTAAGTTAGACGACAGATTGATTGCTACTTTCACAGAATAAGTAGAACAGTACCTCTGTGTCTCAGGAAGATGAATATTCCCATATTTTGCCCAAATCAACAATTGTAGATGTTTAAGGCAACACCAGAAGTTCTCTTTGATTTTCAAAACTTGGTCAGAGAGCAACCTACCAAAATACACATATAGACCAAACTATAAGAGAAATACTGTTCAAAGATGGTGAATGGAACTATACAGAAGACACAGAAAATAATTCTTCCAACATGTTAAGATACCTTCTGGTTGCACTCTGTTTTCCAGCCTGTTCAGTTTATGGAAGAAGAAAAAGAGAAAATGGATGCATCCTTGCCCTTCTGACTCAGGAGACATGTCAAAACTTTATTAAGTACTAAGCTGGAATCTTGCAAGCATTTGTGGAGATTTAAGAACTACCTCCAGTGCTCTTGAGGAGCCATAGAGGATGGAAATGCAAGTTTGTGCCTTGGGCCACTATAGAGGTTCTTAGGAAAACTCTGTTGGTGCTTCATTTGCTGCAGTGGCACCAGTGGAGTTGTATAGAGGGAAAGAAGAGGTATAAAATAGGGACCTTCCTCCTCAGGGACCACCGATGTGACACACACAGCGTGGAGTAGGAGTGAAAGTGGAATTTCCACCACTGCTGCCAGTAGCACATGTAACTTCTACAGGACATGAAGACGTATCTTATTATCTATAACAGGTTCTGAAGGAGTTATTCTGCCAAAAATCAGGTATAAAACTTTGAACAAAAGAGTATGATGGTGGATTTTTAATGCACTGAAAATGTGGTTTTTTTTCTTAAAGTAATAGGAATAAACTACTTTGGAGCCTATGAAGTTATTAAAGTGTTTGCAAAGTGGCTGATACTGATGTTGTTTCATCAGTTCTCAATAGGACACTGGTAAAGTCAAACTTTATTTTTCCAGACACTTGCAGATCAAGTAAAAACTTAAAAAATAAGCTTTTCTCACTGTGTTATGGAGTGCCTCACCACTGGACAGAGCTGGCATATACATGTGTACATTGGATGATTTTGAGAGATAAAAGCACGTGTTTGGGGGTTTGGTTTGAGGCATAATTTCCACAGGATGAGATCTGCGATACCCATTATTTGTTTTGCTTTTGCCAAGCTAGAGAGGTTTCAAGCATGATAACAACTGTTAAGAGTTTATTCTGTTAAAACATTTACTTAACATTAGCAACACAGAGTGCTACTTGCAGGCTGATTCTAATGCAAAAACCTCTATGGTATTTCCTTTAAGAATTATATAAATTTCATTTGGCTTTTTAGACACAAACCCAACATAATTAAGAAAGTTATCTGGCTGGTCAAATGAAGCCCCCTTCAGTACTTCATGAGCCTGGTCTTAGTTGCACCATGTGGCTTTATATGGTAAAGCTGGACTCTGAAACCACGTGGGAGCAGTCCAGTTCCCCCTGACATCAACCTACTGCGATCTCTGTCACCATCTTCCCAGTCACAACTTATATGAGGATACAGATAGTGAAGCCCTGACACAGGTTGCCCAGAGAAGTTGTGGACTGCCCATTCCTAGAAGTGTTCCAGGCCAGGTTGGATGGGGATTTGAACAACGTGGTCTAGTTAGGAAGGTGTCCCTGCCCAGGACAGGAGGTTGGAACGAGGTGATCTTTTAAGTTTGTTCCAACCCAACCATTCTGTGATCCACTGAGCAGACTCAGAATACAGGATGGTGGGTTTGTGGTGGGATGTTTTTTCTGGTTTTATTTTGTGGTTGGTTGGTTTTTTTATCCAGATTGTTATCAACTAGCTGCCTTTAAAAACCCCCACTAATCTATAGATTTTATTAGAGTATATTTATTCAAGTTGTTATGGCAATGGTACATTAGAAATCAAATGAAATATTTGTTGGCATGACAAAATTAATTGTTGCCTAGGGTCTGGAACAAACAACAGTAGAGATAACATGCTACTAATATGGCTTGTTTGAAGTGACAATACTGTATCAATTAAATTGGGGCTATGGTATGCAGCCTGCCTAAGCTATTTAACTTATGCTTGGGGATGTGGAACTTTAGACTCTATGTCAGGGGAAAAAAGGATGGACTTACTGTGCTAATGAGAAGCTGGAATTTATCATTTTCTGTAGGACACAGTCACTTTCTTGTCCAGGGCTTTGTACTGTTGTTTCCTTCTTTAACAGAGAACATAAACAATATTTCTGGGCCTCCCATAGAAACAGCATTATGGAAGTCTATTTTTCTTCCATGTATATAGTGGGTTAAGTTAAATTTTGACTGAACTTGAGATCAGCTTCAGTCACAGCATTCTAACAACCAGGCATCAAATTCACAGGAGAGGCTGGAGCTACAGGGTAGCAGGCCAGTGCTTAAAACCTTTTCTTTAGGATTCCTGATTCTGTCTCCATTTTGGTGCTTCTTATAATCAAAAACTTGTCACAGGGTGATCTTCTGACTAAGGAATAGCGAATCACTGAAGCTTAACTCTACAAAGAGGAAACAAAGGCCAGGACAGCCCTCTTTTGGAGGGATTTAGTTGGTGTATTAGTCTTGACACAGATATTTGCAGTGGGATTGGTTTCATCTGTAATATAAGATTAAATCTCTCCATAAGGAGCATCGCAAACACAACTCATAGATGCTATGGAAGCTTTTAACCCTTCACACTCAACATAGACAGTGGACAAACTCAAGACCCAAAACTCATGAGGAGAATTGTGCTCCTCAGGTGAAGCATCCAGAAAGCTCTTGGCACATGCAAAGTCAGATCTCCCTGGTAGAATTCCCAGGACAGGTGTGACAATACAGGATCTGGAAGATAACGGCTAATAGATCTGCACACTACCAGTCCCGTGTCTGTCCAGGTGAAACTCCAGTGCACCCTGCCCTAAAGCAGACCTCTCAGGTAGCAAGCAAATGCAAACTACTCTGCACTTCCCAGATCTGTGGAGCAGCACATCCTTTTCCTGTGTGTGTGTTACCGAACAGAGGCTTCAGGTACAGCCACCAAGACTTGGGAATTCACTTCACTTCCAAGTTCAGCGAGTCTTCACAGAGACTCCATAACTGCCCCCAGGAAAGATAAACAGTGGATAGAACCACAGTGCCTTGAGGTCCCTCATATCTACAGCTCCTCTTCTCCAATCACGTTGCAAAAACTTCTCCTGCACTTTTACTCTGTGCGACAGGAGGATCTGGCAGAGTGACCCGCATCTCCAGGGGAGGACATTTCAGTGAAAGTCCCACCTTCCTTGGGTTTTAACCCTTGGTCCTGTGACCCACGAACTTGTTACCTTGTGTTAGCTTAGCTGACACTGACAGATGTTGACATGAGATGTGTTTTGGTATGAAAACACCAAGGCTCTTATCTGTTGCCCAGAGAAAATACCTTTTCCTTGCAAAATGTTTTTTTTTTTAATTGGCCATACCAGGATGCAGTCAAGCCTCATGAAGGAATGGACTTTTTAAAACACATACATTCAAACCCAGAACATAGTTGTACACAACAGTATTCCATCCCATCCCAGGAAAACACGTTTCATCTCGATTGTGTTGTGTGCAGCCAATTTTCCATACAGCTGTATTTACAGCATAATGTAGTCACTGAATGCAGCTATGATACCTTATAGGAACCTTTAATAAGGCACCACAATTTTTGTGTCCATCCAGCAGGAATGTGCTGCCAGGAGATATCATATTTACAATATAAAAGGGGACGTATTTTAGATTTGTCCCAATTAACCTTGTAACGAGATGTATTGGAGTGCTTATTAATGACAGTAATGAGATGCAGACAAGACAATGTACAAAACATCATTGGCATATAAATTAAATTCATATACACAGATACCTTTATGCACTGGACATGAAGGGAAATTATTAAGAGGCAATTTTGTAGGGAAAAAGGCTAATTAGGAAAAAATTCAATACCTTTCCTAGGCTGTATCCATCAATGTTAGAAAACCTGTTTGTCCATTGATTGAAGAATTGTTCCCACTGCATTTACTCTTCAAGTTACAAAACTAATTTTGTGATGGTTCTCTTGTAAGTATTTACTATAACCAGCAAATTTCAGTTATCCTTGTGCTATGTATTGCTCTGTTTAATTTACTTTGGTATGGATGCATGATTTAGAAATACATCATCTCTCTCCTTTGAGAGGTACTCTAGATAGAAGTTTATTTCTCACTGAAACAAGTTTTAATGACCTTATTTACAAGGATCCCACAAGTCTTAGATTTTGTAAGGCAGCATAAAGGCCCTAACCCCTGGCTTAAAAACTAACATTTCCCATGGTATGTGAGAATTGTCCACTTAAAATATGAAGATCTACTCATGTGAATAAGGTTATTCACACACTCCAGTGCTTTGTCAAACTATGGTCTAATTTTCCTATTCTACCATCACATATCTTCACTAAAGCTATGGTTAAATTCCATCCAACTTGGAAAAATCTAAGGTGTGCCATTAGCAATATGGAGACTTTAGAATGATTGTCATGACCAGCAATAACAACAAACTGATTACCATGCTGAGCTTGATAATAGCATTTCACTTTCTTTTCATTATTGGAATTATAATAAACAGATAAATTACATCTACACATACACAAACAGCTAGGTAAGCATGGCTGAAAAAGTCAGAAAATCACTTTATCAGGGGAGTGATTGGATCTCAAAGGATACCAGAAATTAGGTACAGTAAAAGTAATAGCTCATGCATGACTTATAGCAATCAGGAGAGGCAGGAGGCAACAGAATAAAGCTTCAGATACCTAAGAGTTGTTCCTATTATTACAATCGTATCCCGCCGTGTCACTTATTAATTCTTTAAAATACTAAATGAAGGGAAAGTACTTTTTTCCAGTGTTGTTTAACTCTGAAAACTTCCCATACCTCCTCAATAACTTTAATCTCTTCTTCTTTTTTTTTTTTTTTTTAATTAGTTGGAAAGGGAGGAGGAATAAAGCAGAAGCGAACAAAGACTGAATGGGGAGAGGAGGGAAAGGCAGCAACAGTCTCAGGACTGCAGTGAATCAGACAAGTTGTAATAGTAAAGGACAGCTCTCCAAAACATCAGAGCCTGTCACCTGCCTTGTTGCTCTCTGCAGGGCTGCCTATGACCATGCAGAGGGAAGGGACAGTGCTACTTGTTGTCCAGACACAAGGTGCATCAAATCCTGCCCAAGGTCAGGGTTGCTCAGCATGGCTGAGTCAGCCCCTGAAGGGGTTTTCTCCTGAGGTCTGTCCAGCTGAAATGACCCGGACATTGATATGAAACAACCCTTGCCCAAGGAAGTTAAAATCCTAATGGAAAACTACGGAAGAGACCACTCTGGACCCCCACTGAAGGGAAAAGGTTGAGTCTTCAGTGTCAGTGCACTATAGAAGTCTGCAATCTACGCTTTTACCACATAGAATTAAGTTAAACTCCTGCAAAGTCAGTATTTTCACCCTAATGTGACAGCTTCTGCTCAGCACAGGTTTGAAATCTGTGCTGTGAAGGGTGGGGAGTCCATTCCTAGAAACTCTTATCTCAGACTGGTGCCTCTTTTCTAAACTGCTGTGGAGTTCTAAAGTCTACAAAACTCAGCACGTGATCACAAAATGTTCAGTATCACACCATGTGCTGCTTGTTTCAAGTTCATCCTTTGAGCTGCCACAGACAGGTTTAGTGGAAGCTGTCTGGGTTTTACGCTCCTAGAAGATTTTACTGCTCCTTCACTTAGGGCTTTAAATATGAGCTGATGGCCACTGTGCACAGTATCTCAAATTCTCCATTTTATTGTGTAATATCACTTTGGTGAAATGATAGATGCAAAGCAAGGAATGACTGAGTGACCTAAGTACTGGGTTGGGACTACCTAGGCTGCCAGACCAACAGGAGCATATCTCAGCAGTGTCAAGTCAGCTCTTCTCCCTCAAATAAATTAAACCCCACATAAACCACTGTATGGGATCTTTCCACTTGTGTTGAGAAAGAACTTGTTTCTACAATGAAATCTATTACCAGTTTTTTTTGGTTTTGTTCTGTTGGATTTTCTCTCTCTCTCTCTTTTTTTTTTTTTTGCAAGAGAAAAATTTACTTTACTATTCTTGCTTCAGGTATCACAGCCATATGTTACTTTGTGGAAAGTTGTAGGTCTCCCTTTATCTGGACTGCTACACACCTGTGCTTGCCACCTTGACATACAGCAGCAGAACCTGGGGCCTGTGCCGAGAATCAAGGGGATACTAATGTCTCCTGATATTTCCTTACCTCTATACTTTGGGTTTGTAGAAGTTTTGCTCAGTTTCAACTTATTTAGTAGAAGAGAAAGCTCTGGCTACCATCACCACCTCCCCTTAATATACAGTTATGACTGAAACAAGAGATCCAGAAAAATAATTAGCAATCAGTCTAATTACAATTGATATACTAAATGCCAGGAGATGAGTAGCATCAGGAATCAAAATATGTGTTTCATGCATTCTATTTTATAATTTAGGGATTTTTTTCTTTGCTGCTGAAAAATCACAGCTATTAGGGAAAGTAAGCATGAAAATCTTGCTACTGAACAACCAAAAACCTAAATTAGTTACTCACTACCTATTGCCAAGGGCAATAAGTTCAACAGAGGATATGATAATGACAGATGAATCCTCACTAAACTGTCTCTCTACAAAATAAATGTACAGTGTCTTAGATATTCTCACTCATGCTCGAGTCACCTTCCTTCCACATCAGCTGCTTGCAGCTCTGTCAGTGAAAGCCAATAGAGATATGGTTTCCTGTCATTAATATGACAGAATCATCCCAATTTTCAGCTGGCATCACTGGATTTTTATGGCTGTTCATGTCTTTTTCTTTCCTGCTCCTCCTGTGTATTTACTTTTTTTTCCCTGGGAATTTTATTCTCATCCTTTCTCTGTGTCCCCTGTTGCTGTCCCTTGAGTCAATAGAGATTCCTACAACATCTACATCCCTTTTTCACCTTTCACAAAGGTTGTTTTTTGTTCTAGTCAACAGTGGAAATGAGGCAATGACAGCACAAGGTGACTTCATTCAGGTCTGCATCTTTCGAACAGGTCCAAAACATGATCTGGTGATGAGCAAAACAATTTCAACACTAAGTATCAAGAAAAGACTGGTCTGGTGTGGGTAAGACTTGTTCCTGAGTATTCAAAAGCACCACAGGAGGACAAGTTCATGAACCATCTGGTGGTGAGTTCTCTTGGAAGAGCTGATATTCCAGAAATTGAGAAGCTCAGGTAATTCCTAATTGTCCTAATTGACCCTCAAATGGACATTTCTGCTGACAGCCCTTATCAGGGATCCAGCACGGTGCCACAATCAGCCAAAAAATGTGATTTGTTAGTACACTAGAAGACCATAAATTTAACCTGTCTTTATGTTTTTGCTTGGGATGGAAAAGTCTTGAAACTGCTCAAAACCTTGGTATGGGGATATGTAAGGACCACACAACATCAGGATCCTTACTCGGGCACAAACCTTGTTTTTCTGAAAAGCACAGACACGCCTTCAGGTAGCAAATACCCACTGTACTCCAAGATTCAAATCAAACTTGCCCTTTAAGTTAAGCAAGCACATTCTTAGCAAAGCCATCAAACCCATCAACATGCTTGCTAATTATTAGGAAATAAAATCATTGTCCATGCTCCCAGGATTCTGAAATTATCAGAGACCAGTAAGCAATACCTAGTAGGAAGCACATGAAAGTACCTTTGTTACCATTCTTTTTATTCCTTCATCAAATTAATTTTGTTTAGAATGAATATTTCTCCTTATTTTCTTTTGCCAGATAAGCCCAGAACTGGGGAGCTTTTTTAACCAGGGCTAGCAAACAATGTAGAGCATTGGAAAGAAACCATGTTTAGAAAGGCAAACCATGGATAACAGTGATATTATGTGTGCCAGAAAAGAGACAGGAGGGACTACAAACTAATAATGACAGGGCTATTTATTACTGAATAACCAGCCTCTAATTTTAGAAACATAAGATCTCCTATTTTCTATTGTTCACTTTAATTAGTATTTTCCCTAAATAATCTCCCTATTCCTATATGCTATTTATACAATTGCAGAGAAAATACAAAGTACATGCAATGTTAGCAGAATGGCAACAAAACATGCTGTGAGCAGTATGGGAGCTGTGCATTGACAGGAACAGGGACAATCGAGGGAATGATTTAGTCTTTTGCAATAGGACATTCTTGTTTCCTTGTAGAAAAAATATTTGGCCTCCAGTACACTACCATAGCACTGCATCCCATAGACAGAGTTACAAGGAGTAACTTGAACTCTGTAAATAGGGTGAAGTAGCTAAATATTTATGTGAAGAACAGTCTTTAGCAGCTGGAGGAATCAGCCCTGAACTGGGCTGTCTCTCCTTAACATTCTTTTAGGGGTTTTTTTTCTTACCAAGCTGACAAAATGTTTGGCAGTGGCTGAGGCTGGTGCACTGCAAGATACCCTGCCTTACTGTTTCCTTACACTTCTCTCATCTGCTGTAACTACCTGTTTCTTGACATAAGTATGCAAGAAACCTGTGATTTAATGTGCACGTGCCCTTGGCTACGCCCTTCACTCACACAACAAAGGGCATTTGGCAAAGGGATATTTCCATCATGGACATACAGGATTTGCTTACTCTCAGAGTGCCTAAATAGGCTGTTCAGAATTAGGTTGTATTTCTCCTTCCATTTACTGTAAGATGGCTCAAAAATTTCTGTCTGATGGCAAGGAAATCAAACCACCACTAGAATGGCTGTGCTGGGCAAAAGTCCTTCTCACACTGGGTCTGCCTCCACCTTCAGACAGAAGTTGATGCCTGGGCAGGAGTGTAATGGCAGGTCAAGGTTAGATAAAACTTCTTCCCTTAAATACTTCTTAGCTCTGGTTTTTAGTCATGTGCAATTTCTTTCTTTTAATAGCAACCTGTGGATTTGTCCTTCAAGAACTTGTCCAGTCTCCACCTGGACTCATGGAAAACCTTGGCATTATAAGTGTTCTGCTAGGAAATTCCTATGCATTGTCCAAAAGCAGAAATATCCTCACTGTTATTCATCACAGCTCCCCAACACATACAATATTACCATTGGGAATGCAGGCATAACAGTTTTGACACTATCAGCTGTTAAAACAGGTATGGGAAAGGTGAATTTAGTTCATAATGCAGGGGTTCAGAAAAGAGGGTCCAGCTAAAAGTAAATTTTACAGATCAATGTAAAATGCTGCCTGTTTCTGAAAAGAATTCAGACTTGGATATTTACATTTTAGTGCATCTCCAAGTCTTATAAATGCATATCTCAAGAGGAGAAAACAAAAAAATAAAATCTGTAAGAATAGTGTAGATCTCAGCATAAAAGACAAGGGGTAATGATTTTAAACTGAAACAGGAGAGATTTAGATTAGATGTTAGGAAGAAAACCTTTACTGTTAAGGTGGGGAGGCCCTGGCACAGGTTGCCCAGAGAAGCCATGACTGGCCCATCCCTGGAAGTGTCCAAGGCCAGGTTGGACGGCGCTTGGAGCAACCCATGATACTAAGGGGTCCCTGCCCATGACAGGAGTGTGGAACAAGATCTTTAAGGTCCCTTCCAAACCAAAATATTCTATGTTTCTATAATCAAACATTCTTCCCTGGGCTGCTCGACCCCTATGACCCCCCTGCCTGCTTGCACTCCTGAGGGTTTTCAAGAGAACATTTCCCACCGCCAGGACCAACTGCAGTTGGCTGCTCATCCCAAAGTGACAAGAAAGCAGAGAAAGGCAGTACATGACGGGATGTTTTCCCCTTGGGCAGGGCTGAAACTCATATAAGGACTCAGGCATTTTCCTTCATTGACAGACTCGCTTCAGCAGTCGCCAAAACTGCACTGCTTCTCTGCGAGAGCTGGCAAAAACCTGCTGAATATTCAGTTTCTGTTGTGTTGTGCCATGATCCTCTTTGAACTATTGGTGCCAAGTTTTAAGCAGCTCCATGTGCAGCGTTTTGTAAATCACTTCCAGATATGCAAATAGCATCATTAAAACATTTGCATATATCCGTAAGTTTCTACTTCAGGTCCATATGCCCAGGCTGTAGAAGAGGGCAGAAAATAACACCTCAGCATGGCATGAGGCAGGTATAGTTGTTGAGGGTAGGGAGCAATGGGAGCAGGGAGGTGCAGAACTTCTCTGGCCACCCTGTGAGAGCTGCTAGAGGAGTCCCAGGGGCTAAAACCTATTTTGTAATGATAAAAAAATGCAAAACATGCCCTTCTGCTCTAGGCAAGGAGTAACTGGCATGAACAGAGGGCATGTGACATCTCCAGTGATGGGGGCATCTGACCACAGAAGTGCACAAAGGTGAAGCTTTTTAACCACTCATCCCACTCACTTTAATACTCTCCCACTCTACAAGACTTCGTAGCATCAAGGCTTCCTCAGCTAATAAAACGCAGCACTAAAACTTGAGGAATGTGTTTGGAGAAAGTAGCAAACCACCCATATGCAATCTGGAGAGTTGTCGCAGGGGCAGAGACCATGAGGACCTCCCAGGAAACGAACAGACTGGGGTGACTTAGCTCTAAGAAGAGAAGTCAGACAGGGTATAGAAGAGCAGCCCTCAGACACATAAAAAGCTGCTGCTGAGAAGCAGGGAGGAAACTATTTTCCATGGTCATGGCAGATAGGAGAGGCAGTAATGGAATTAAATTGAAGAAAGAAAGAGTAAGGTTAAACATTAGGGAAAATTACTGAACAGTGAGGCTAAGGAAGCACTAGAATAGGTTGCCTGGGGAGGATGGGGGGACTCTGCCACTGGAAGTCTTAAAGAGTGGATTCGGGAAGTGTTCATCAGATATGACAACTACAGGTGGCCTTGCCTTAAGGTGGAGAAATAGGGAAGATGGTCCCTTGGGACTGACACCTGTCCTGCAGCCTGGGGAAATAGGCAACATATAAAATACATCTATGATATCACAATCTGCAAAGATATTTGAAATAACTTTTTAAAACTACTGAAAATATAGTTAAAATTGCAGCTTTCTTGGGGAAGAAACCCCAAACCTTACATACACTTACTAGTAATGTTCTACTATTTGTTTCACAGCCCTGGATCTTAGTTTGCACCAGTATAGGTTGTTGTATCATTGGTTGTTCTCTGATGAAATCCTTGGGATTTCTCAAAGCAATAAAATGCCAATTTTGACAAATTACAGTTTTGAATAGGAACATTTTCATTATATTTTTTCCTGAAAGGAAAAACACCAGAATAAAAAATTATTTCAATGACTAATACAGTTGGAAAGAATGTATTTTTTTAAATTTCATGTTTCCCTCAATCATCTTCAAAAAATGCCACTTACAGTCTTTATTCACTGAAGTTATAAAATAGAAAAGCAAGTTAGAACTTTCAAATTATTTATTGAAAAACTATCTCTTAGCCCAGATCTATAGTAAGATGCATATATTCATCCTGTAAACTCTTTAACATATGCCTAAGTCCATAATGTTCTTGATTATCTAGTGATAGTGCCTTATTCCTAAACTTTCTATAACAAGCATATTCGATAAAATAAAGTGGGTAAAGCCACTATCCAGAAAAGGCAAACCAAACTGCACTGCATGTGTTCAGAGCAAAATAAATTAAATAACTTTTTTTCAGGTTTTTATTCTCGTCTGATCCAGAGCTGTTATAGAACTAAGTATTACTAGCCCTGTTTTTGAAGGGCAAACCAAGCCTATGCCGCTCATCCCATCCCACACAAGGAAGCAGAGTCTGGAGAAGAAGCTGCCAGAGATTTTGGATGTGTTTAATTCAATGAGAATTTTGCATCCACTCCCATGAAGCCAAGTTTTCTCCCAGGATCTGCTGTTGCTCCAACAAGTGAGGAGTGCTGTCATGTGGCTTCCCTTACTCAGACATACAGACCTAACACAGATGAGTCTATTTATGGATGATTAGAAATAAATCTACAGAACAGAGTTCTAGAGAGAGTACAGGAGAGATTTGCCAGTGCAAACAGGTGCAGAACGTCATCTGGAGAGGGACCTGTGCTGCAAAATTAAGCACTTTGCAGGATGGTATTTGAGATAAAAGTGTAAAGCAGTTTACACTTTATGAGTAAATAATCAAAGAATCCTTAACAGGCTAGTGAGCCTGATTTGTGTCTTGGACATTCACATGGAAAAGACTGTCAGGTTTACTGCAATCCTCATTAAGCAAGAGTAGTGAGTAATGTGACTTCTGCAGAGCATCTTTCCTGACTGCCTAGAAAGCACTGAGCATACGTTGGTTTCTTTACACAAAATCACTTTTATTGTCCAGTTATAGCAACTGAACTAATAAGATATACACAGTCCCAAAATTCTCACTTGCAACTTCATAAACAAATTTTTTACCTTGACCATAAAACATCCTCAAAAGAACCACTCTTGCCTGGCATTAACTCATTTGCATCAGCCCATTGAAGAAAATGCATCTTTGTACCAGCCTGCAGTAAGGAACATCTGCTCCAGCAACTCATCTCAAAACTAAACCACTGTCCTCAGAACAATAAACCCACAACTGCCAAGGTGAAGATACCAGCCCACTGCCTTGTGGCAGTATTTCTACCCAGGAGGCACACTCTGTAGATAGGCACATTTTTCTTGTCTTAAGAGTCCAAGACAATAGAAAGGAGCATAAGTGTTAACAAGCCTAAAAAGATAAGGCTGAATTCTGAAAGAAGGATTTCAGAAAATTGGGTGTCCCCCTTCTCCATCCCTGCAAGACAAGGAAAGGTGCAGAGCCCCTCAGCTGACCTGCCATACTTTTCCTCTTTAATCAGAACACAATATTTAAATTAGGGCATAGCAAAAAGACATCATTAAAAAAGCAGGACACACTAATTCTTGAACAAAAATACATAATTCATAGTGAAAGTTCCCATTTTGTCAAAGACTTTAAATTCCTAATGCCCCAAATTCTTTGTGAGACTTGTCCTATATGACAGGTTCAATATGACACATCCCTGCAGGCCAACACAACCTTCTGCCTGCAATAACAGGTCTAGTGGATAGCAAAAGGGATTTAGGATTGGCCTTTCAAAAGAAAACACGATTCAGATTACTCATCTAAGAGCACTAGTTATGCAAGTTTCTGTGTCAAAAGAGTTTCTGGAGAAAGAGTGATCTGTGAAAACAACATTATAATTTGTTCTCCAATTAAAGTAACTGTAGGAGTAGGCATGTTGTCTAAGGGTTTGGTTTTTGTAGGAAACATGGTCAACCAGCAGAAGATTTGGTTGTGAAGGTCTGACCAGGCTGTTCCAGAGATGGAATATGTGTGCAAATAGCCTAAGGGAAACTTATATACATATTCTGTGTGATTCCTTCACCAAGAAGTCAGCATTCAAAGTCTGAGGTGCTTGCTAGAGCTTGGCAGGGAACACATCAGTGTCATGCTGGTTTTAAAAGATTTGTGTTATGTGTGAAATGAAACCACCACTGCTGCATCTGTGTGGTGGGACAGAGAGGAACACAAATATGTGCCCTGTATCTAATTGTAATACAGAGCAGCTTTGGGACTGAGCTTGTCTTTGCTTGGAGGGACTTGGGGAAATATGAATCACTGAAGACCTCACAGAAAAAGATACTAGAACAGGTGGCCATCCAAAGCTACGGAAAGATGAATTTCCAGCATGTAAAAAAGGGCTAAAGGAAGTGTGACTACACCAGAAAAAGCACCTTATTAGAAACAGGTTTGTTAAAAACAACCCTGATTTTAAAAAGGAGTTTTCAAAAGTGCTGCAAACACCTCAAAAGTACAAAAGGATGATTCCTCTCATTCTCCATATATTATCATATAATTTAGCACAGAATAAAGACCCATCAGTTTAATTACACTGCTAAAGACAGGTGGTTGTTGTTGTTTGCTTTGATGATGATGCACTGCAACAATAAACAGGCCTGTTATTTCTACATTAGCATATGGATTCTTCCTTTGATGATACAACACCTGTGGTTATGGTGTATGTTGAACTAGAGAAAATACCTCCTGGAAATATCTCCACAGACTTAAGATTTCAAATTTAGAACAACAAAAGCTCTCCTTGAATCCCCTGTTGTTGGAAGGAACAGCAATTAATTATCAAAAAAGGAACCAAAACATTACCATCAATCCTACTGACAAGAGGTGCTGGCGGTTCCAGTGGACAGGGACAATTATGCACATATCACAGGGCAACAGACAACTTCTGAATTACAATTACACCAAAAAACTCACTACAAGTAGCACAGATGAATACCACTGGAAAACATTATCAGGACTGGCTTGGAACATATGTTGCATTAGTGCTGAGGGGGAAATAAAACATACACCAACTTCAGGATAGGTGCCTGTCAAGGCAAAATCATATTTTAAAAAAAAATCTGCACTTATGGAGCCTGTGCAAAGAAAATAGTAATAATAAAAAACCATTAAAATAAAAATCTTGTCCTGAAATAACTGTTTTTACAACTGTAAGAAAAAGTACTTAAGTGCCTGGTTAGAAAATTTTCAAGTGCAAGGAGAAGAAATGCACCCTTGAAGGTTTTTCTGGTGAAGATAGTCATGACCATGCTGATGAATTCATCAAAAGGGGATGATCAAAGGGTCTTTGCAAGATGTGCTGCAACTTATGCAAGAATCACTAGGGCAGATGGGCAGGCCGAGGCAGCTCACCATCTGCATCATTTACATCATTCTCAGACTCTCTTTCACTGGTAGTGCCATTTGCAGGGGAATCTCTTTATAGAAGTCCATTGCAAAATGGAGAGATTAAAAAAAAACAAACACGTGACTAAAAAAAAAATCAAAGCCGAGAAATTACAAAATAACTGGGAAAAAATTGCCATCCTCTGAAACAAGACACTACTTGATATTTTAATATCAATATTTTAGTTTCAGGCAGGATAAAAGTCCTGGATATTTGCTACAATGGGTTAAACTGCCTTTAATAAGAGGTAGAGGAAGTAGTGAACCTCAACTGGGCTTACCTCTAAGACCAATTGAAATGACCTGACCCTTCTTTGTGTTAGAAAAACTTTGGGTGCACAGAAAACTGACTAAAGTACAATCTGTACACAGGAAATGGGGAAAAATATAGAGGAATAAAATTGGAAGGCGATAATTAAAGAGATGTGAAGAAATCCTATAAATATAGTTTCAAAGACGGAAAATTCTGCAAACAAACTTCAATAGTTGGCATTTCTTATTTTCAGTCCAGGTTTCCTTCCATCAGTGGAACTCAAAGCAGTTTACAAATATTAGCTGATGAAATGTGTTCTTCTGACAAGTTCCTATTGAAAAAATCACATCTGTTAATTCAACCAAGTACTGGATAGAGTTCTAGTCAGGAAGATTTGAAAAACTTTTGGATGTTCAGTTTCAAAACATTATCACCAAAGTTTTCTAAAGTAGCTGATATGGGAAAGGAAGACTTTCACAGCCTGCTCTTAAAAAGTACAAGTTCCATCTGCAGGGAGTTTCTGTCAATCCTCCAGTGTCCCAGTAAAATACAAAAGTACTGATCAGTGAGATCTCACATGAGATAAACCTAATGGCCTTTTAATTAAGTCCTTATTGGTTAGATATGAAATGATGAACTTGGCATTACAGCTTTAGGTTAACTGGTCACATCCTCATCTGCTATAAATTGGTATCCTCACTGATACCAGCAGGGTTCTAATACTTTATTCCAGCTGAATATAAGGACAAATATCACCTATGAATGTCTCCATTGTGGTCTCATAGCACACACAATTTAAAAGTCACTCTTTCACCAAACTATTTTAGATAGCCAGTGTTAAAACAAAAAAAGATACTATAGCCTAGAGTAGCATAATAGTATTCTGTGATTATCCTATCTTGGCATAATTTACCACTTTTACTACAACCTCTTTTTTTTTCCCCCCTTTTTGCCATGTTCCCATTCTTCCAGAAAATAAAATCTATAATATGTAATAATTTAGAATTAATATCTTGATTCCCTAGATCCTTTAATGAATTCAAATGCACCTAGGGAATCCAACCAAAGACATCTGTTCATGAATAGTGAGAATTATTACCAAGTCCTGGTGGAGACGGCAAGATGCCATCTCTTGCTGAAGTACCTCCCAGCTGAGAAATCAACTGTCTCCTGGCTGAATTTTCTTGTGTCAAGGTTTTACCGTGTTATGTCTCTTGGGATTACTTACTAACAAGAGCTCCCTCCCAAACTTTTACAACCCTAAGAAAGAAGGAAGATAAGCCTGGCATTCTTTTTGTTGTACAACTACACATGCATGCTACCTTTATCATACAAAATAATGATGGCCTCAATTAATACTAATTACTACTCCAAAGTTTCACAAATCCCTTTTTAATCATCTTTGGGTTTAACTGATTTACTCTAAACCCCTCTGACTGCCAAAAAAATTAACATTTCATTAGACAAATCATAACCTACTCTCTATTCTCCAAAATCCAACCCATCTGGAAATATTCTACCTCATCAAATGTCAGACTTGCACAGTATAATGTAAAACTATTTTTATTTAAAAACAGCACATACATACACATAGAGAGGGTGATACAGCTATACTTATAGATGGAGATCTAGAAATAACACCACACCCACATCTCACCCACCCCTCACTAAACTCCAGAAGATGTCCACTGCTTTCACCAGTTACCGTCGTACTTCTTCCTCACTCTTTGCAAATCTTCTCTCCCCCATCCAAACATCCATCACAGATTAATTTACCTCTACTGTCAGAAATGTAAACCATCAGCAGCTTGTTATATTGAAGAGGTTAAATGAAACTTTTGACATGACTTGTGTTTAAAATCCATCTTTAGCTGATGGCATGTCATCAGCTAGAAAATGTGTAATCAGGAGAGCAGACCTGAAAGTCTGAAAAGTCAGAGAATGCAAAGTTCTGCTTGAGGCTTTTCTTTCCTCTCCCTCTTTTTTTTTTTTTTTTTAATTTTTTTTCTTTAATTTAACAAGTTTTAAAATATATTTTCTATTTTTGGCTTCAAATGTGGCTATGGTCTGAACAGTGACTGTGTAAAAATGGCACCTTCCTACTCAAAAGATCTGCTCCCTCTATGTATTCAGAGGAAAAAGGAAAAAAAAAAAAAGCACTACTTCAGAAAAACTATGGACCCAAACTCCAGATGGATAATCAAGGTATGGGAATACAACATCAGTTCAAGAACTGCCTCTGTGGTTTTCCTGCTTTGTAATTTGTTAGGCTCACATAAATAATACACTTACAGGTGCCTATATTTTAATCTTGCTCTAGATTGTCATTTTGTCTTTTTTTTTTGGTTTGGTTTTGCCTTTTTACAAGTTCCTGTTGTGCAGCTGTCAGCAGGATGGGATGATTACAACACAGATCCATGTCTTGTTCACACACATCCAGCACTACATACCAGTCCAAGGAGCATCTCTTGTGCCTTCCAGCACCCAAAGTGTTCAGACTCACATAGTTATGGGGATTTAACCCAAATTCTGCTTGAGAACTTACTATGTGAACATACATCTAGGCTGGGCCTTTATGCCCCAAATGTGTGTCTTGGATCAGTCTTATTGACAAAAGATTGAAGTACAAGTTGCAGCAAACTTCTGTACCTTCAGATCATGGTCCAAACATTAAAGCACAAGTACCTTCCTCCATCAACACCCTTCTGCATTCCTCACACTGATAATATCATATATGAAGAAAGATGATTCACTCAGGGCACTGGACGTCCACAGAGGACAGCATATCTTCGTTATCCTCAGTGTGCAGTGTCTTATTTTAGTTTGCTCCACAGTGGTTCTTATGAAGATACTGAAGACCCTATTTCCCAGCTAGTAGTGCAACAACTATATGGGCTCACACTTACAGAACACCAGCTGCACACACCTCCCCACTCCAGGAGCTCACCTGCAAGACTTCTAATGAACCAGTGAGACACAGCAGCCATAGAACACTAAAAGATCTATTCCCACTGATTCCCAGACCACAGCCGTCATTTAACCCTTGCACCACCTTCTCCCTCACCCCACTGGCTCACAGCCAAATCACCTCTAATTTATTCCTTGACCTGTGAAGTGTACATTTAGGATGTCCAACCTTTGCTTCAGATTATATGCATGTTTTCACCTCTGTTTGGTGTTTTTTATGCTTTCTGACTCACTTTTATCCATAGTACTTTCATTCCCCACTAAATTATCCCAAAGCATTTCATTAAAATATCTCATCAACAGAGGTATTATTCTCCACTTTCTACTTCTTTTACCTCGTGAAGATTGATTAAATCAGCATGATGGTAGTTGAGCAGTGTTTAGGACTCAGTGTGACCACATCTGATTTGTTCATAAAGGATTTTCCTTTCTCTGGGTGCCAGAGGGGTGCAACTTGATGTTCACTTATTAGTGCCTTTTCTATTTAGAAAATCAGTTACTGAAATTGTTCCAGGTTAGTTTGTCTAATCAAAAGCACCAGATAAAATTAACACAATATTGAGAGAAAGAGAACTTTAAACTCTGCAGCTGTGCCAGTATTAGGTACTCATAGGTAATTCTTGCAGTCTCGTTGCAACTTGTGGCAAACTTGGGATAATAATACCTTAATAATAATAATAATACCTTAAATTTATACAGCAGTTGTTCTCCAGAACTATCCAAAGGCATTTTAGTGACTATATATAGTCATTACTTCACCTACCACCAAACTGTGGCTACCTTAGGGATAGAACAAAACACTCATGTTCAGCTCTCTGCATCTTTTAAAGTGGGATTGAAAACTAAAAAAAAATCTCCATCGTTTCAGGTGAGCAGTTAAGTACACAGGGGCCTGATATCCAATACAGCACACCCTGGCCTTGGTCAGTATTTCCATACTTGGCTAGATGTCCCAAGTGCCTGGGATTATTGTGTTTTCTATGTACATAAAATACCAGTTATCTCTCTTAGTGGAGATGTCTCAACCTGCAGCAAAACCACGAAGTGAGAAAAGTGCCCAGAGGACTAAGTTACACCTCAAAACCCTTAGAAGGAATGCCTTTTCCACCTTGTCAGTCCACGAAGCCATGGCTTCCTGATATTTGCAATTCCAAATTTTCTCTGTGTTCAGTTATTTTCATGATAATTTGCACCAGAATTTGAGCCTTTCACCATGTGCTTGTCACTAACTGCCTTGCTGATAAAAGTGGGAAGATTTCATCTTGTTCCTAAGTCTCCGCTTGCAAAAATACCTCTTCTTCTGCATGCAAACAGCAGAATTTGTTGAGTGAGAAGCCTTATTTCTACATGTGCTCTCTCTCTCTCTCTCCCGCCCGCCACAGTCCCTACATGGCTACTCGGTTTCTTGGCTACAGCAGCCACCAGCAAGTTAACAACATGTCCCCCTACATGCTTGGCGAGGCTCCACGACGTATCTGCTGGCCCATTCTCTTGCTTGAGAAATGCTAAATAGCATTGCTGGCATTTACAAGTCTCATGGCTGCGATGCCATCGGCCCAGACACTCCTCATTCCCTTCCCTTCGGGTACCCAAGCAGCAGCAGCAGCCGAAAAGGGTCGTGGCCCCCGTTCATGTGGTAATTCCAGCCTCAGGTTTGAATGATCCTTCATGCTGGAAGCCTGTTTCTGGAGACAGTGATCTGCAGAGTAGAAGGGTGGCCTGTGGTGGAGAGACCTACAGCAAAAATATGGGATGCACCATGATTTACAGCACTTGCAATTGGTGATCTGCCACAAGGAACCGCTTCAGCCATATGGTCTTTCTCCAGAAATAAACTCATTACACCAGCTAAATGCTGTTTCTGGTAATAGTGGAAGCATTTATCCTCTCTGGAGAGATGCAACATGCTCCAGGGACATGGCAAGAAGCCTGGGATCAGATGACCCAGCTGCTCCTACCAGGTGCCATGGTGTCACCCTGAGCAGGTCCTTTTAAAATCCCCAGTTCCTATTCTCTCTCCACAACCAGAAGGTCTTGCAGCCTAAGCCTTAATCTCACTTGGATGCGGGCAACCAGTGGAGCTGGAGAAAGGCTGTATTTAGCCTTTTATGGTTAGCCTGAACCAGAGAACAACATACTTAAGGCATCTTTCCCCACAACTGAGGCACATGTAATTAGATGACGGCAACAACATTACAACATTGGGAAAATACTTGATCAGAGCTCTCATACCTGTTGGAGCAAAGTCCCTATGAGATATTTACACATGGTTCATCAAAATAGACACCTAAGAATGTACATGGTACCCTTGGGAGACACTGCTGGCACCAGTTAAGGTGATGGTTGCCTCTGTAATATGATGTTTTCACACTTTGTGTTCTGTAGACTGTATGAGGCAGCATCAGACCAGTGGCATTCGGTTCCATGGAGGTGCTGTGAACGTAGTGGGGCACCTGATGCTGGCAGCGAGCTGTGAGTGTTACTGCAGGGCTAGCACTACCTCTGAACAGAGGGAGACCTCTATGATTAACTCTTAAAGGCAGGCTGCATTGTGCTGGAAGGTAATTTTACTCTGGCATTGATTTGAGGTGCAATTTGAAATTCATGACAATCTATGTAAATGTGCTTGTGACACTGAAGAGACACACAGTGCGGATTATGTGTGACATCTGAAGAGCACACAGATTTTTTCATAAATACTTATACAGTGTCTGCCTTTTAGACATCCTGGACATTCTCTGCTCTCAGGTTACATCCATCACATTTAAAATAACCCCCATGATTATATCAATACAAAAGAATTTAGTTTGGCTTCTAATTCTATCTGCAGATTTAATTATCTTCTCCGTGTAAATGTAACAGAGACTAAGATATTTAAGGGTCACAGGTACTGATCATCCATCTTTCAAAGTGGGGAATATAAGAGGAAATGGAAATGGTGAGGAGGGAAAGGAAACACAGGAGAAAGCATCACTCCCTCCTAAGCCTTAATTTTCTCAAGGCATTGATGACGTTGCTTGACCACAAACAGGACAGTGGTGATATTCTGCTGTTTCTTAACACACTACAGCATCCCAAATGTCAATAAAACACTCATGAAGGGTTAGGGACAGACACTGATGTCCTGAAGAAAACAGTGTGCTGACACTCTAGATAACCCTTAAAGGGGTTAAATCTAAAACGAATTACAGAAAGGAGTTCTTTCATGAGTGACATATATGACTAACGCACTTTTACTAGAGACAGTTAAAAATAAAATGTTAAAGAAGAAAAACTCGCATTCATTTTACACGACAGACACTATTATTTCTAGATACTTCAGATTCATTTGCAAGTTAGGAAAATTGCAGCTGGGGAAAAAAAATGTTAGCAATCCCATTTACAAGCAGAAATTCTACTGTGTTCAGTCAAACTGCCCCCTTGTCTCAGCCATATTCCACTCGAGTTAAATCTGTCCCTGTGCTCTTTCCTCACCTCATTTAGCAGTGGGAATATCTTTTGGATTAATTAATCCTCTCATTCAATAACGGCCGATTGTTTTCTGGTCAGCCATTCTGCATAATTGTTTTCTTTGATCCGTACAAGCGCTGGTTATTTTTTCATGCGCAGTTACCGCACCGTCCTCGGAGCGCTGCGCGGGGCGCGGAGCCCGTTCCCAGCCGCTCTGCACCGATCGGCGATGCCGGCAGAGGGCAGCCAAGCAGGAATAATCCCAGCCGAGCAGGGATACTGGCTCCAGGTATTTCTCAGATCAAACAATTGGCCTCAAAACAATTTTTTTCTATCCCCCTCCTCCTTTTTTCCACTCCCCTCACTCCTTCCGACACTCGCATCCTTGGCAGGGCAGCTCGCTGCTTCCTTAACCAGCTCTCTGCATCCGAAGAAAACGCACTGACTGCCCAGATAAATGATGAGGTATTTAAAAGACACATTTACTGAAAAAAAAAAAAAAGCAAACAAAACCACCCTGAAAAAGCGACCACTGGAGTGGCAACTGGTGTTTGCACAAGCTTCCAGTCCTACTGTGTGATCCCTTTCTAACGAACGGCAGGAATAAAGTTGTGCTTTTTATCTTCAAAGCACAACAGCAAACAAAGAGGGAAATGTGTTTTTGCAGTGGAAGAACTGTTAGTTAAATCCTTGCAGGAGGGCTAAGAGCTAGGGCTCAATTTTGAAAGCACTCGTGCACATAAAGACTGAGGCTTCTGTGACTATCCTTCATGATGTTACATGTGGATATGCTTCTATAGGTATTTACAGACAAACATACTTACAAAAAAATTGTATCTATGCACACAAACTTTCTTAATTCTACTAACTAAACAGAAATATATAATTCCTTAAAATCTGTGTGTGCAAATACATGTAATTATTTAGATCCTTTTAAGGATTTTTTTTTCATTTTTCAGGAAAAATCATATTTGAAATAGGATTTCAGCCATTCAGAAATGAACATGATATACGCCACAACAAGATAACAGTAAAACATCACCTATATTAGGGAAAAGAATTCAGGAAGTTGACTCCCAGGAAGTTACAGGGATCAAGCTGAAAGGCTCTCTATAAACTACTGGGAATGTTCAGCATAGTTAGAAGGAGTCAGTGTGTCTTTGAACATATTTTACTTGAATGGGATGATTGCTTATGAAAGTTTCTTAGTCTCCCCTTCAGCCTGATAAAGAAAGAAAGAAAGAAAGAAAGAAAGAAAGAAAGAAAGAAAGAAAGAAAGAAAGAAAGAAAGAAAGAAAGAAAGAAAGAAAGAAAGAAAGAAAGAAAGAAAGAAAGAAAGAAAGAAAGAAAGAAAGAAAGAAAGAAAGAAAGAAAGAAAGAAAGAAAGAAAGAAAGAAAGAAAGAAAGAAAGAAAGAAAGAAAGAAATCTTAGTTTGAGCCACCAAAACCATTAATTAAGAGTGCAAACCTTGACCAAAACGGTCTCTTTAAGCGGGACAAATTTTACTCTCTCCCCGCCACAATTTCCTCCTGCTGACAGACCTGGAGAGCATGGCAAGCAAAACAGACATTGTTGGATCTCCTGTTCTTCAAGGCCAGATCCTGCTCCGCTTCCTAACCACCCCCAGCCAGGGAACGAGGATGTACCCCATGATGAGCTGCTCTGGTTTGAGTGCAGCCTCAGCAAACAACCTCCACCTCTTTCCAAGCTCTCTAGGCTTCTGGCCCTGGGGTGTTGCCACATAATTTTTTAACTTAGACAACCTAGCCCAGTCCTTGGATCTGCTCTGGCTGTGTTTGAAGGCACTAAGGGTTTCTTGGGAACAAGACCTCACCTTTAACCCTGCTTTGAAATGTCACATATAGAGATGGGTAAATTGAGGCAAACCACAACTTGCCTGGGATACAGTGGTCAGAGAGAGGGACTCCCCACACACACACATCCCTCCTGCATCCACAGGAGCAGAGATGGGCCATCATCACCTCTCAAGTATCAGCCATGGATATGGCCCTCATCTTGCAACACAACAAAGTTATTCCAAATTTCGTCTGATTGTGGAGAGAACGTATTCCAGATTTAGGTTATTTTACATGTCCATCACTAGGTGCATCCCTCCATCAATTCACAGAGGATGGTGGTTGTTTTCTCTTTTCCACAGAAAGCTCTAAGCAGCAGACAAAGCTATTGTCAAAAGAATGTTTTTACAGCAGTGGAAATAATCAGTGCAAGGGTAGTTTTTAAAACCTGCTCCTAAAGTGCTTGGAACATTAAACAATTATTTATGAACACTTGAAACATTAGCTGTTCCACTTGAAACCATTGGCAGGGCTTTAATAACCACCCAAGCAATGCTCTGGAAGCAACACCAAGGACTCTGACTAGTCACAACCCCTTTATTTCATTTTTAAAGCCGCTCTTACTGTGCACAAAAATTAAAAGGTTTATCACTATGATTAAAACAAAATCTCATCACCAGCATGAGCATCTATTCCCTTCAATGCTCCACTGAGACATTCCACTCACTTTTTGTCTGTTTGGCATGGCTTTGCTTTTCTCTGCTTCTTCCTGAAACAAGTTATTCTTGTGGAAAGCTTGACTGGGGCAAAATCCAGCTTTTTCAGTATCCAGAGTTCTAAACCTGCCCTACACAAAGATCCAAGGAGGGAGGCATTTCACAATGCCATTTTAAATTTAAACATGTATTTTAGTGAAACAGGTTTTGTCCAGGATGTGAGAAAGCTCTGGCCCTACTCCTGGCTTGGGAGAACAAAGTTTACATCTCTCACTTCTAGCCAGGGACCAACAGGGCTCCATTGTCATTCTTCATCTTGTGGTTATGATGTTGCTCACAATTACATTTTGTTACTTTATTTTTGCACAGAGAGAGAGATTGAGGCAGGTAGAGGGCAGAAAGGTGTTTCCCACTTTGACTAAGTATGTTGCCTGTGCATTGAGGGAATCAAGCAGGGGTCACTTGACCATGTGTGCTAAAACCAAGCCTAACCAAAAAGGCCACATTCCACTGGATCTAAGGAAAAGTACGCAGCTTGGTGTTAAGAAATAACTGAGGCAGAAAAACAGCACAAAGAATCTGAAAGACATGAATGCCTGAGGAAATGCAGATTTTGGGGAATCTGTGAGTAAACAGGCATATGACTGACTGAGCCAAAATACATACAGGATTTCACAATATTTAAATCATGTATCTTTGTGTTCTTAAAAATAAATTAAAACTATACCAATGCTTACACATGGGGAACTGACACACACTGGGTGCTTTGAAACCTGCAGCCAATGGCCTCGTCCTGCAGCCTCCACATCAGCAGGGCTGGGAGCCTGTGCACAGACCCCAGGAGCCTTACAGCAACACCAGTGGGAACAGGGGCAAACCAGCGGTGAGTGGTTTTAATCTCCCACATGAAGAGTCGTAACAGCATTTGAGAATCACACAACAGAACATGCATTATCTGTGGTGGACCCTGTGCCCTCTTTTTAAGGTGGTTGTTAACTTGGGAAAGGTACGGTGCCAAAGGAGCGGAAAAATGATTTGATCACATTCAGTGATATTGCTAGGAGCAACAGGGAAAGACATTTGAAAAAGTGGCTTGCAGTCATTTATATACCTCTTTCCACATGTTAACCATTTTTACTTTCAATAACCATGCATCAGCGCTCTTGCTGCATTACCTTATAACTCCTTTTCTTCTTTATGGTCCTTTGTGGGCACATTTTCACCTGCTTAAATCTCTGAATATCTACTAGGAAAAAAATGTGAGACATACACACAAGTACTCTGTGCTACGTTATAAATATATGAGGGACATACAAATGTCATCACAGCCCTCAAATGCAGCTTCACCAGTTCCTGCTATAGAGAGACATCATTACCTGCTATAAGTGCACCAGCCAGAATCTGGGAAGATTCCTGGAACTGGTGTTCCTCTCTCATCCAGCTAATTTCTCACTCAGAGTGTGTTGATATTATTAAAAGATCTATTCTTTCCTTACAACTGTTTGCTACTCTGCTAGTTTTCCCTAAAGAGATGTTGAGCCTGCTTAGCTTATATTGACAAAGTAAGAGAATTATCTTGTTGCAACTCCGAAGTGGAAATCTTGGACTTACAAGGCTGCCAACAACTTCTGAAAATTTACCAAAAGTTTGACCACCTAGATCATGGGCTATATTCTCATAAACCATTTTCAGGAAAAAAAAAAAAAGAGAGACAGCTGCCCATGTTTCCTCTCCCTTTCACTCCTCCATTTACTCCTCTCTAAACACCTCTGTCATCTCCTGGATCTATTGGACCCAACTCATCTCACTCATCCCTGACACAATTATATTAATAACAGAAGTCTCTGCAAAACCTCTCAGGCTTCAAGTCACCTGCCATTATTCCTGCTGACTTGGAGGAGATTTTGGATCCTTCCTGAATTATGTTTTCAGAAAGTTGTTGACCCTTTTCTAGACACCTGTGATCATCATGTGTTCAGGAGGCCTCAACATCTGGAAAGGTTGGCTTTCTGGGAATCTGGCTGCAACTGCCACACCTGGGAATGCTGGCCTTGACTCTTGTGAAAATCCCTACCCCAGCTTTAGACATGGAAAAGAAAATGGATAAATCTGAAATAGGTTTGGATTGAAAAGGCAGCTTACAGCTGGTGTAGGACTTCTCTCAGGTGCCTGTAAGATCCCTGGTATACCTTGTGCTGGTCTTACACAAGGTACTTCTGAGTTTAAAGATATTCCTTTTCTTATGGCAAACAGCACATTCCATTTCCTTGATGACTCTTTAGTCACAACATTGGGTAGAAACAGTGCTTCAGATTTCAGCAGGGTTTGGGGAAAACACACTGTAACAAGGGGCTGGATTCTTTACCATTTTCTGTGTCCTTTCTGATGCAATTCCTGTAAGCAGGTGAAGATGGGAAATCCTTGCACCTATGAACAGTCCAGTAAGAAGAGATGAGATTTATGCAGACTGGTTGAAAATGTTGGGAAAAGCTTTAGTAAAGCAACTAACACTGCAGCCAGATCCACCTTCCGTCTACTCATATTCCATGTCCTTACCACTGCCTTCAGTACATTTTCCAATAGGAATGGACTGAAAATGCATACAAGTGGCTCTGCAGAAACAGATTTGTCAGTGATTTCATTTGCAGTCCAGAAATATCAAAGAGGTTTGCAATTCAGAATGTTACCATACAGTCTCAGACCCAGGGAACTTGGCACTTAGAAATGAAAGTATATAGCAAAGAAAAGGAATGAATAAGATGCTGAGGATGAAGATCTATAGAATAAATTTAAATTAATATACCATATTTTAGGACCCCAAGCTCTAGCTATGGTTCATCTCTTTCCCAATAATTGATGAAGTCGTAACTTACTTGTTCTTTATGAAGGAGACAAGACCATTATATTACTATGTATGTTTGAGAAATCAAAATATCACCAGCATATGATGTAGTTGGATTTCCAGTTATGAAACATGCATTTGACTCCTAAGAATGCTGGAGGCTGAATAAAGGTTAAAAACTCAGAAATAATATTGTTCCTGCAACTTTTGCAAAAATCTTTGAGAGATGAATTTAGCAATATGTGGCTTTTAATGGTGTTACATTAAACAGCAGGATTTCCATATGGCGTGAATCTGCTGAATTGTATTGAAGATGGGGATTTTGTTCCAAATTTCTATGGCATTCTGTGATTGTGTCATTAGATACCCGCAAGCCTTTGCTACAATGAAGAGTACAGAATGTGCCAAGTAAAACAATCTTGAGTATGCCTTCCAAGGGAAAATACTGAGACTAACATTTAAAATTCCCTAGACCCATTTTCTTTCAAATGCAGTGAGTTCTTTTTGTTAGAAAAGGGTTAAATGGAAATGTGTCATTTTCATAATAATAATGTGTTTTATATTGAAATTTGTTCTTTGCGTCTTTTCTTTTCAGTATAAGTGTTGGTGTGTATGAGTGATATGAGGATAAGTTTGTGAGGGCAATTACCCATTATTGTTGAGTAGCTGAGTAGTCCCCTGAGCAAACTCATGCATAATTTGTTTGTTCATAAGATACTGCAGAGCTGAGGCTGCAGTATCTTCTATGCCCCAGCTTATGGGAAAATGGAAGCTTTTTCCCCACTACTCTGCATTTCCTACTCTATTGTTTGAACTCTGATCATCCTTCTTGCCCCTCTATTATGGGCACCTACACAGAATAGGAATCACATATCAAGTGGGTGAAGGTCAGAAATACATCATATAAAAAGGGGAAACGGTGAATTCCTTTTACAAGATTCATTATGATAATCATGTCCAAATACATTATTAGAAGCATTAAAGAAATCCTTTTCTAATTTATTTTTGTGCCTCTTACTATCTGCATATCCCTGTTATCTGGGAGAAACAGCATGGTCTGCAAAGTTGAGGTTACAAACGTGCAGTGGTCTTGGGATAGACAGGACAGGCTTGAGATACAACTTCAGTGTTAAACAATTTTCCACATTTTAAAAAATTCTAATCTTTTCTTACATGGTTTTCCCCCCTTACAGATCTCTCTTTCCTTATCTGTGAGAGGACTTGCCCTTTCCTCAGGTAGCAGCATCCCTATTACCTCTTTCCCTTGCACACACTAGAGCAGTGATTTCTTGCTTTACTGATCAGCTCTTGTATAGCTTCACCCTGAAGAAGCCCCCCAATTTAAATGTTGCTGTTTGCAGCCCTTCTCCTCTAAAGAGCTGCACACATTTAACATCAGGCTGTCTGGGCAATGTATTTTGTTATTAAAATTGCTGTAATAGAAATGTGAAGGTTTCAAAGTGATTCATGGGTGCACTAAGACAACTCTATGCCTGGAATTGTAAGGGTTTTCCTCCCACTTTCTTAGTTTTAAGCCTATGCTGAAGCACAAGTAGGAAGGTGGGCTGATAAACAAGACATCTGTAGTAGGAGATAGTTATTTGTATCAAGACATCACTTTCTTACATGGCTTAATATTTACTCTTAGCAAGAAAACATTTATTTTTCCACAGGAGATGACTTTTGTTTCTCAGTAATCCCTCAGAAGTTGGAAGCAGCACCAGAAGCAGTAATTGGGACATACCAAACTGTGTGCCTATTTGGCATTCCTGGCATGACATATTTTGGAAACCTCTGGTTTAGGATGCAGACATTTAAAGGGTTTCTACCAATACTGGTAAGCAATGGCATATAAGAAACATACCTACAATTCTTTGAATACATGGTACTAATTCTGTAACTGATTTTGAGTGAGATTTCTGCAAGAGATAAGCTTTATAAACCAGCAGAAAACTTAACCCTAGTTTTATTCTTCTTTAGGATCAGTACTATGCCAACATAGAACACTAGACAATCCCTGTGTTACATTTTCTTCTTTGGACAAAGCATTATCATTTACAATGCATTATATTTATATTCCACTTGTACCAAGCACATTTTTTTCTTAATGCAAAATGCTTCTTTCTAAAAGTAATTATATAAATGGGAAGACAAAACATTGATATCAGATGTCAAAATTATATATTTTTATTTTTTTTTAAATAAGACAAGTGGCTGGGGAAGATCCTTAATTCTTCTTTCAATGCTTTCCATGTATTTTCTCTTATTGGTAAAGAAGATCAGAATTTAGTTGAAGGATATTCATAGGATCCCTAATAAAATTTGCATAGTCTCAATGGTTCAGGTTGGAAGAAATGCTGAACCAACACGTGTATCTGTCCTTATGTAGCTCTCCATGGGGAATTACAGCATTGGTTAAAAGAGCTCCCAAACTCACTCATACCTGAACAGAACGAGCTGAAAATTGAACAACATAATTCCATATAAGAAAGAAAGAAAAAAATGCCACGAAGTCCCCAGATTCAACTGTTTACCTCTGCTCGTAACTTATAAATGAATAAACTAATTATCTTGATTTTACCTCCAGCAAAATTAAATAGTCTAAGACATTCCAATGTAGGACTATCAGACTCACTTGTTTCTGATGAAGTTTCAGACTAAGTACATTGGGGTTCCAGGCTGATTTAAATGACAAAGCCAGTCATTAATTTTGGTACAAAGTTTGGATGAGCCCTCCAAGACTTTATGACACCTTCCTTCACACATGGAACTCTGCCACCAGTGCTTTTATCTCCTCTTTCGCTCTGGCTGGTGTTATTAGTATCAGAAATGCTGTTTGGATGGAAAGAGGAAATGGAGGTATAGCTAATTTCTTAAAAGGTGGGGCCATTAATCCTGTCAGAGAAATATCTGGACCCCAAAGAAGTAGATACTCTCAAGCTGGTGGCTGTCAGTTATAGATGAGCCTGAACACTTGGTTTCTGAAGCCAGTCGATCACTGCAAAGCCCTCAATGCAAGGCGAAGGCTCTGTGTCTGTGAAAAGGATTTTAAAAAAGTTAAAATACATTAAAAAAGCTATCCTGGGAATACATGGTACAGCCAGTACTGCTGTAAGAGCAGCCTACACTGGAGAAGACTTATCACCATAAATAGGGAGGAAAGTAGTGAAGAAAGTAGCAGACTGTAGAAGGTGATATATATGAAGAAAGGTGTCAGTTGGTAGTATGATCTCCTGGGGTCAGGACAGGATGCTTGTGGTCCAAGGACTGCCCCTCCTGGAACTCTCTGCATCAGCTGACCCTGACATGCCAATATCAAATGCAAATGTAGCTGTGGGTGAGAAAACATTTATAAAACACATTGTTTACTTATAACAAGGCAACTTCTGCCAACAGCTAAGAGTTCTATTGGGAACATAAGCAAGAAACAAGGAAGGAGTGGGACAAACAGGCCTTACGCAGATGATTAACTACTGAGAAAATGTGCTTTCTTCCCCTTTGGCATCCTCTGGTGACCCATCCTAAAAAGTGTTCTGGAAAGGGACTGTTCTTCTAAAAAGAGTCAATCTGAAAGAACTGTGTTACTCTTTGTGTCTCCCATGTCCATGGCTCTCCAAGGCTTTGTATGACTCAGGACAACCACATTTAGTGACAGTAAGAACAAACCCTGAGGTGCAAGATATCTTCCCTGCTGTTCCCTGTCCTGTAAGCTATTCTTTTCACTCTCACACAGCTTTAATTTAAACAAATTAAATATTCAACAGCCTCAAAATAGACATGGTACTAATTATGACAGTCCTGGGTTCTCTATGGATTATTTACACAGATCACTCACCATGCAAATGGGAAAACAAGGGAGTGACCCTGTATTTGCAAGGTCCTTAGCTTGTAGATGCTAAATTCAATGCCACATCTTAGCTCTAAATCATTATTAGTTACTTGAATTTTTAGTGTATTTTAGTATATTAGTGTATCTTTATGATCATGAAAACAAAGAGTGAAAGGAACACATTTAAAAAAATGTACCAGGAAGAACAGGGAGAAAGGAAAATATTTAGATCACATCATTAAAAGCCATCTCTAAAGACTAGAAATTTCTGTGCAATGGCTATGTGGGCAAAGCAGCAACAGTAACACTATGATGTGTAAGATGTAGTATCTGAAAACTTGAAAGTAGTTCTTGATGTCCAAGACAGTTCTATTCCTCAGCAAGAACTCCTAAGAGCTGAGAAGACACTGGGGAATCACTTGGAAAATATGACTTGCAGTTAAGCCATTGATCAATCAGTGTAGTGAAAGTAGCAGTATCACTCTTCGGAAGTTAATTAGACACTAACAGTAATACTCTAGAAAGCTTTGAGAGCAGATTGTGTAAAGACAGTTGCCCATATAAATCATTACTATACCTCAGCTCTGAATTTCCATTAATTATTAAAGCTTTCTAGGCAAGCTAAGCAGATATTTCAAGACGCATATTTCAGAAATTTCCACGTTAAAAATTAAGTGCTATCAAACAGGCTGGGCCAGGCAGTGAGAGCCTTTGGAGTTCCCCATGGCAATGTCTTCACGTCAGTCACCACCATCTCTGAGGGCTGGGTCAGGCTCAGCACAGTCCTGGGCCCTGTCAGGTCCTGCTGTGCATGTCACTACCCCATCCAACCAATGGGTTTGGGTCTCTTTTCCCTGTATTTGGGGCAGACCTGATAATCCATGTGTCTCAGAGGATGTTCAGAAGTGCTTCTGGGTTCTTCAGTGTCCTTTGGGTCAGCAGGGTTTTAGACCGTGACACAGACTAAAGGAGATGGAGACGTGGAACAAAGGAGCAAGCCTATGGTGATGGCTTGTGTGTGAAGAATTAAGCTCTGGCTAGATGCTAGAAATGAGGCTCTTTCTTCAAGTTTGCCTGTGATGTTTTTCTTGGGTTTGTGATCAGACATGGAAAGAAACAGATCTGGACCAAAGACACAGTTTGAACAAACCCTCCTGGCATAAGATATTGAGAGAAATCAGACTTTGCTGATCCGTACCTCTGTTTTGGTGTTTAAGTAGAAAAAAAGTTTTGTTAAATTGCTTTGGTTTGGCATGACAGCATGAAGTCCTTTCTAAGTCCAACTTCCAAATAAAGTATTTGGAGCAGGAGTCTTGTTGCTAGTTTTACTTAGATTTCCAATATTTTAAGCTAAGACTAAGAAAAGTACAGATTGAAACATCCTGAAATAGATCTACATCTTATGTAGGTTTCTCACACTCCTGATGTTAAATAAAAGAAGAAAATCAAGGGATTTTTAGTAATTGAGAACTCGTGGGAAGATAATCCCCTCATTCTATTTGGTGGGTCATTTTTTTAATTAAATACAAGAGTTATTAACTTTATTTGCAAATAACAAGTAGGCTTGTCCTTTTTGTTGGAACAGAAAACAGGAAAAGATCAGCAATGAAAATGTTCCAAGGAATTGGAGAGAATGGCAGAGTTTGGATTTGCATGCAAAGCTTTCAATTTGATGAAATGTACCCAAATAAAGTGTCGGAATTTTCGATTATTCAAATCAAGATACTGCAATATTTTTGGACACTCAAGGCCTTGAGCTGTTTATTTATTCATTTTCTTTCTTTACTGCCTTTGTCCCTTGAGAAACCTAACAACTGAAATATAGCAACAGTGCAGAATATTTATTGGAGAATACAGGCACTTAACAGGATTGCAAAATTCCAAGTTCTCAAGATGGAAAAGCAATTGGCATTAAAGCAAAAGCTGCTGATACTGTACAACTTCCACTGTTACAGATAAAAGAGATATCTTTTGCTTGCAAGAAGAAAACTAAGCACAGTTTCAGAGTGCTTGTCATCCAAACTGCACAGCAGAAGGAGACCTTTGCAAAAATACATAAATCCTATATTTTACCACCTAGGTAGTGTTTGAAAATAGAGTCACTGTAGGATTAGCTAAAAACTAATGACTACTGAGGAAGCAAATCAGTTGTGAAAATAGAGCAGCCATGGTGAGTGGTTTGAAACGCTGCAGGCAATGACATCAACAGTATTTTCAATTGCAGTTTTGGCAAGGATAGATGGTGCTTTACAACAGACCCAAGATAAAGAGCTGACTGCTCCCCAGAAGTCAGTAGATACTTGTCTGGTCAGAAAGATGCTGCCTAATGTGAGAACCAGAGTTAAAGAAACATCCCCATGGGGTTGTGGGTGCAGAGGCTGGGCTGCCTGAGGGATCCCTGAGAGAGCAGGAGAGCAGAGGGTGAAGTGGTGTCCCCAAGAAGGCAGATGGTCTCCATGCTGGGACCTCACAGACAAGCAGTTCTCAAAGATTTCACTCATATTTGAAAGACTTTTTTCCAGAATGACCACAGATCTCTTGCTACTCACACTTTCTGCAAAACATGTGAAGTATTTGAAAAACTCTGAGTCCTGTCCTCAGACTTTCCATGATAGGACAAGCTGCCTTGCACAAATCTTTGTCTGAACCAAGATATGGCCTGAAATAAAAATTAGTAGCTTCAATTGTATGATCACCTAATATGTTAATGAATGAGGGACTAGAAATAAGGTTGCCTGAGCAACCTCAGTTCTGGCATTGCTTAATATCAGAGTATTTGGCTAAGCAACAGGAATAATTTTCTTTTACTACTGAGTGGGTTTCTTGGACAAATCTAGAGAGCACATTGACTGCCTAGACTCCAGGAGTAAGGATTCAAACATACCCATCTCACTTCTACCTCTGCAGACTTGGAAAGGATCATCCCAGCTAAGGGTTTGGGGTTGTCCACAGGGCAAAAGAGCATATTCAAGGTGCTGCCTGAAGTTGCATCAGGGCAAGTTGTTCCCCAAAACAGCTTGGAAACACGTTTCCACTGTGCTCTGCCCTTGCCTGGTTTCTCTCACCAGGAGCCAACCAAAGAGAATCAGAACTGCCTTGGCCTAAGAGAGACAAGCTGAAACTCTGGGGCAAATTTTAGACTCCTTTGTGGTACTGTTAGGACTGATGGCAATTTGTTATCAGGTCTAGGGTTGATTGCAGATATAATTTTGCTCTGTTCTCATCTGCATACATTCTATATATAGCACCTTTTTTTTTTTTTTTGCTTCCAGCAACTTTAACAAATTCTTTTCAAGCTCAGGATGGAAAGAAATGCTGTGCTCAAAACAAAACAGGAAAGAAAGAGCCTTTTTGAAATAAAAACATGAACTTGATACCATATCACCTGTGGCACACCTTCCCCCACCTCCTCCAGCCTGATACATATTGGAAAGATTTTGAAACTTAAAAATGCAATGAATACATATGAATAACTAAAGTCTATGATTGGTTTTGAAATATTATGGTACCTTGAATCAGAAAATTGTCCTCTTTCATCTACAGTCCAGAGAACTGCCTTTTTTTTCTGAAATTCTGTGGTATTTGAAAAGAAACAGTCCCAATTTAGAGTGACAGTGCCCCAAACAGTTCTTGTGTTTTTCATTAATTTTCAGTTGTATTGGTATTCTGTTCCAATTAGCCTCTGTTAGTGCTTCAAAGCTCTATCTTATCTGCAGATAACATCAAAGATGAGAGCTTCCAGTTTTAAATTTGGTTTGTAGTTATTTTAAAGATACAAAGGCATCATTTGTGAATAGCTGATCAAATAGAATAAATACTTCTTTGTTTTGGCTCCAAAAGGGCCAGAAAACTATTTTCCTTTTTGAAGTTCAATTTCATTTAGATATCAGGCCTTGTTTTCAGGGCACTGAGCTCACAGAGCTCACATTTTCTTCAGTTGTAGTTGTATGTGGTCAGGAGGGAAACATATTTCCTCTTACACAAAACTTTGAGACTTCAAAACTTTTCTCGTTTCATACAATCATAGAATGATTTCGGTCAGAAGAAATCTTAAATATTATCTGGTTCCAACTCCTCTTCCATGGCCATGGATACCTTCCACCAGACCAGGTTGCTCAGAACCCCATCCAACCAGGCCTTGAGCACTTCCAGGCCAAAATTTCACCAATCCAAATCACAGATTTTTATGAAGTATCTCATAGAAGCATTAGCAAGAAAGATCCCAAGTAACTCCCATGACCACCAACCTATTGGTTCCTTTAGGACAGGTTCTTAATCTCTCCTGTCACACCTGTTTTGATCCAACTAGAAGTAAACAGTCATGCAGTAGAAGCTTGACCTCAGGTTTCTTATACCCCAGACTATAAACCTGAACCTAAGAGTTCACCAAGTTGCTGATTTCTCATTACTGCTGCCTTCTATCTGGCCTGATTGGTATTCAAACAAACAAACAAAAAATAATCAGCACAAAACCCAAGAAAATAATTTCAGGAGTGGTCAGCTAAGAAATAATAGTGCTTACTTCAAGACAGCTACAAGTTCCTTTGGCACCTTCTAGAAATAAGGTAGAGATCTAATTTTGTCTTTTTGTTATAAAAGTAATTTGAACAAAAATTTCTCCTCCTCAGCTGCACTCAGCACCTCCGAGAAGCGACCACATTTCAACCACTGTTGGGAAGCAGCTTATTTAAAAGCATGAGGGGAAAACAAGTCAGTTTTCTCTCTATTTAAAAAGCACAGTGATTTCACTGACATCTTCTCTGGGATAGTGCTGTTTAGGGAGGTGCTGTCAAGCTTTGCCAGTCAGCAAAGGAGTCCGTAAGTGCTCAGATTCCTCTTCATTAGAAAATACTTGCCACTGGCTTTTTACATATGATTGAAGATGTAACAAATCACTGTTGCTCCTACCTGGCTCACAAATAATGTTAAAAACACTGTGATCTGTCTGTCAGTGATCCCAGTCTGCACTTGCTGAAAACACAAGGGATTATTCTCAGTAGCCCCACATGTGTCATACTGATGCTCAAAAATCTGCCTCTATAGTTTATCAGACCATGAAGAGCCAGAGATTAAAGATATTCATGGATTTCTGTGAGAGAATAAACTGTGGGGGCACACATGCCATCCATAGAAATGCAGTTTGGGAAACATAAAGCTTCATTTCTAACCTACTTCAAGCACCTATATTGCAAAGGCAAGTGATTTCCAGAGGAATTCTGTAAGCATTCACCAGCCTGATGGAGGACCACAACAGGTCAGGGCTAACAAGCACTTTAAAGGACAGGGTAAGAGTTCAAAGTGATCCTCACATACCAATAAAACAGTAAGGAGAAGATTCAGGTGAAATTCAGAAGGCAGAGCTGCACAAGTCTATGTTTAGGTAGGAGTAAACAGCTGCATTAAAAAGGAAAACTGGTTACATTGCTATGCTTCAGAACAGAAGGTGGGGAACAGAATAAAACCAAACATAAGTCAATAATTTCATACTGTCATGAAAGAGACGTATCATACTGGGGTATGCAAACAGGAAGGAATATTGCAAAACATGCCAGTAACCTCAGTGCTCTCTCTCACGTGAGCAAAGCCTTAGGAGGAATGTGACCACTTTAAGACACCTCATTACCAGAAAAGTGACACTCCAACAAAGATCACAAGATTTACCATAGGCTAAAAAATGTTATCTAAATGTAAGTGCTGAAAACAGCGGAGGAAACACATGATAATGTTCCTTTATCTGCTCTGATTGTTGCAAACGGATGGCAAACAGCTTTGCACAAACATAAAAGAATGGATGAGTTATTGTGTGGAATCTGCAGTGAAGGAAGAGTTAGGGTAGACAATGGGTTAAGTTTAGGTATTTGTTTTCAGGATAGAAAAGTGGACTGCCTGGAAAGGGCACATACCTGTGGGTCTTTGTGGGACTTCAAGAACAGGTTGTCTGAGCACTGGCAGGGAGACACAAGCCAATCCTGCATTGAACTAATGAAGGTCAATCTTGTAAAAATAATCAGCCAGGGGCCTTGCAGTAATCCAAGATATCCAGTTCCTAGACAGTAGTAATGAACTGTTGCAATGAAAATATAACCTTCCTTTTTTGCACCTGTTACACCTGTACACTCACATAAAATTCTCCCAGCTACTGTTGATTACACTCATCTGCCAAAGGATACAATACTTCCATAAGATGCCCACACTCCTGTTTCCCTTATATCAGTATACACTGTTATATAGCAGCAATTATTCAGCTTTTTTCCATCATATCATAACAAATCTTTCTCCATTTCTGCTATAATGCTCAAGAGGCTTTCAAATATTTGTCTAGAAAGGTCCCCTGTAGCAGGGATGGATCGTTCCAGGCCAGAGGACACTAGAGACCTGTTTCACCTGCCTCTCCAAATGCATCAAACTGAGACTTTAAAAGGTCAAATCATTCTATGGAACACTATATATCAATGTCTTGAGAATCTCTTGGGTTTAAGATACTTTCCACCCAAATGACAGGTCAATGCAGAACAGCAGGTAGAGATGTCAGGGAGAACATGGCCCATGATTGACAAAACATACCACAGCATGGGAGGATTTTCTGCTTAAGGTCAGGATATACAAAGGCATACATAGCTTGTATGTTACAAACCCTGGGCTTTAATTTTACTGGGACCCCTGGTACAAGAGAAAATGGCCAAGGCATTTCTCTACTGCATTCAGAGACCCTATCCCAACTTGGAAGGGGCTTTCACCCAGGGTCTTACTACCTTTCTCTCCCAGCTCCACAATATCATCATCTCAACTTTGTTTCACACTTGACCTTCATCATCTTCTCCCAGCAGTATCTCCATCATCACTTTGTCTCATGGACACCAAGTAACCTCCCTCCTGTACTCTTGGACAATGAAAGACATTCAGTCTTTCTTTACTGTTCAGTGGAAATAGAGAGCATTCTTGATCTCACTGGTTTGGGCTTTCTCCACAGTATTAGTGACCTCTATGCTAACCTGCCTTTGCAATCCTTTCCAAGTTTTTATTCCATCCTCCAGTCTACACATATTCCTAGACTTTTCACTGACCTACAGTGGCAGTGAGTGGAGAAATGAAATAAAACCCCATACTTCCTCTTGTAGGACACAGAATTATTGAAAAATTATCTGGAGTGTCTACAAGGCAAAGTGATGGCGACTAAAATCCTGTCTTTGTACTGCTCTGAGCCTCTGCAGCATATAGATCATTTGTCAGTGCCAGTTTGAGGTAGTCTCTATAAACAGCCTGTTTTGCATTTGAAGCCCTCACAGGACATGATGGTTCAGCTAAAAAACCATGCATTTTACATGCAATCACCAGGATAATTTGGCTGTATATCGTGTTTCCACAACTTAATATTCTACCTACAGATACATGATCAAGAAGAGATTCCTTAACTTTGACAGGGCACATCACATTATACTCACTTTATTATTGGAAATGATCACCCCAGGGTGCAAAAGGAAGCAAAGACATGGTTCCATCATACTTTTTTTTTTTTTTAATAAACCACATTTACTGCAGTGTTGGGTATTCCAAAGCTACAGAGCGCCACTTGCCAGTGGCCAAGTGGCTACATTTTACCTGGATTGTGCAAGAAAAAAGTAACTACCTAATTTAATGCTGAGCTGTGTAAAATTCACACTGGAAAATTCAGCTTTTAGGCACACAGTTCACATCCTCCAGTAAAAAGTCAACAGTAAGGTAATTAAATATTATAAATGCTGTACCCATGGATGTAACCAAAAACTGTCCTGACTATGGCTACACATCCTTCCTTGGATCCTGGGCAGGATGCAGTACTGGACTCCTGACCTAACATCAAGGAAGCTTCAACAGTTTTGATGCTTGCTAGGACCAACAATGAGCTTTTTCTTCTGTTTTCATGGTTATAACAACCTATTAAACTCTCCTATTCTCCAACTCTGTGAAGACTTGACTGCACTCCCAGTTGAGCAGACCAGAAAAACATTCTCTTGGATCTCAACAAGCACTTGATACAGTACATTTATCTGGGAACTGATTGATATCACATCTATTTTGGCATTACGATTTTTATTTTTAATCCTCCATTTAAATGCCCTGTTTCACACTCTGGAAGGAAAAGGAACATGGGATGGCCCATAGATGTTTAGTAGCTATAAAATAAAGCCTATAAAATGAAAGTGAAATGAATTATCAAACCATAAACTAAAGTTAGGTATTTGAAATGGGCCAGGGCTTTAAAAATTCAATTACAGTTTAAACAGAAACAAGTTTACTCAATATTTTAATAACCTTCTCACATAATGTTTTTTTTTCTTCCTTTGCAAAGCCTGCCATTACTGAGAATGCATGGCAAGCTTGTCTTCCCTCTAACTACTTTAAGATTGATTAGGAAACAGAAATATTGATGCATTTATTCAAAATAATTAAATGAAGCAAAAAATAGCACACAGGAACATGTCTGAGTAGGAAACAGAAGTTGATCAAGATTGAGGAAGGTTGCATTTAATACTCCTGAACTTAAAACATTGGAAACATTAATTGAATGTCAGCAATGGACAATACTCAGAATAGGAAAGTTATATATTGTTTTCTTAACTCCCTGGTGGGATATTTCCTGAGGTTCAGGTTCAGTAACTTCTGTGGGTTTGCATGCCACCAACACTCAGGGTCCCCACAGGGCAGGTTGCACTTCAGTCAGTTAAAAGGTATTAAGGTATGAAACCTGATTTAAAGTCAGGTTTGTGTTTGCTTGGTTTTGTCAAACTAGTAGTGCCATGCTGTGGAGGATACATACATGTGGAGGATACATACATACATGTGGAGGATACAGTGGGCTGCCTTCAGGCAGTGAAGGCTTCTTGCACACCTGGGTGCTGAGCCTAGACTCAGTCCTAGCTCCTGCTGCTTTCAGGGAGAGGTTAAGTGAGAAAAATCCTTAAGGACAAGACTTTAGGAGCTGTTATCTCACACAACAGCAGCTTTCAGTGCTGTGGTCTTAGAGGGGCTTTTTCTCATCCCTTTTACTTTCTTTGAGGGACATCAGGATTTTGACAAATTCTCTAGCAAAAACAGTGAGGGCATGCCAGATGAACTAGAAATTTTTCTCTCTAGTTTATTTTGGAAAGAACCTGTATCTTCATTTTAAACAGTCCTTCTGAAACACACAGTAGCATCAGGTCCAAGTTGCAATCAGAGAGGTCTAGACTGCTCTGTGTGGAACCCAGCTAATTTTATTAGGACCCACTAGTCGCTCCACAGCCTGCCCTGACAAATGCAGCTGAAGAATCAGCACTCCTGACAAATTGAAAGCATTGCAGATGCAACAAGATGGAAATATAGTCAAGTGTTTCTGGGAGAAAGAGAAACTGCAATTGAAAATACATAATTCTAAAAGCTGCTTCTAAGAGAAATGTAACAAAGATCTTAAAATATGTTTCCCCCCCGTGGTTGCAATTATTTCCAAAGTACCCTGCTTAAAATAGGTTTTCAAAGCATGCAAGACTAATCTTTGCAATTTGGAGAGGTAAGTAGGCACTTACCATGGAATTCACAATTAGCTAAAGATGGTTGAAGAACCTCAGTCATGTTGGCACAGAAGATTTAAAAAAAAAAGAAAGAAAAAATGTTTTTTCTTGCAAGAATGACATATGATGGGAGAGTAGAGGAAGATAATTGTCATAACAAAGGGAATATGTTATTATTTATTGGCCACACTTAAGCAATGGGATCCTGGATTATAGGATCTGGTGACACATGCTGCTTGAAATTTTGTAAATATTGTTTAAAAAGTAAGATAACTCAGTTATTCTGCATCTACTTCAAAACCAACACTTTCAAAATTCAGTTCTGGGAAGCAGATCCACCTTTTTTTTTTTTGACCCATATGAAAAGATTAAACATCTGAGCACCCTAAAATCTTGTTCTCTTTAGGCTTCACCCTACCTACTAACATTAGAACTATATTGCTGGTAATTATGGCAAGACAATTTTTAAGCCAACTAAGAACCTTAACTTTGTAGTGCCTGCAGAGTATGAGGCAGTCCAAGCTGTCCCTGCCCCATGCTGCTGTCGTACCCACCCAGCCCTTGTGCTGTCCCCAGCAGGGACCACTCAGCCCTGTGGCAGTGGAGGTGAGGATGGATTTCACCCTCCTGAGCTGGGAAGGGTCACAACACTCAGCTCCCCACTAGCTCAGACCTTTTCTTTGTCAAAGTGACAGCTGTAAATAGACTTTTAGCATCTAATTTCTACATCCTTCAGTATCTTAATTTATATTTACCCAAAAAACCTGACACATTTATCTGATTTGTTGCTATTAATTTCCTGGTTGCCTTTCTATTTTGCTCCCCCTCTCACAGATTCACTGGGTTATGAACTGCAGTAATAACATTACCAAATCAATTTTTCCTTTTTGAAAAGCTTTTGATATTTTATTATCACTCCAATAGTACTGGGTTGCTGATTAGCCCCCTTCTTCATTACCCTACCCAGCTCTAAAAGTGCATGCAAACAGAAAGGGGGGGGAGGTGGGAAAAAAAAATCCCTCAGCAATAAGTTGGCTGATTCTGGCAGCAAGACAAATCTGGCACCACACAGCAGGCAGGCAGAGAGTGCACTGCTCATCCTTTCGGTTTGTCGGTGTATGGGAATGCTGGACATCCACACACAGCGAGGGATCCGGCCGAAGGCGCTCCTCAGTGACTGAGCCCTGCTGCTCCCCCTCGGCTGGAAGGTACAGGTAAAAATAGAGAAATGTTTTACCTAAACTGGAGTCAGTGAAATATAAAGCAGGCAGGAGAAGCCTGGACAGCCTAATCTTATTCCTATCAGGCAGTGGAAGTAAACCACAGTGCACAGGCTGAGTGTACACAATGCCCTCAGGTACTGTATTGTTTGTGTTTGTTCTCGTTACAGCAAAGAGATTGTTGCAAAGGCAGTAAAGATTTTTTCGGGGTACATTTTGTTCAAGTTGCCTTTATAAATATTTATTATTATTTACATAATTATACCTTTCTGACAGCAGGCTTTACAGCAACTTTGAACCACAATAAACAGGCAGTCTGGGTGCCTCCTTTTTATCCAGAATATATCTATTCTATGTTCCATGTTTATCTATTACCACCATGTTATGAGCTTATAATTCATTTCATAATGTAATTTATAGTTACATTACAAAAGCATCCCTCTACAGACAGCAACTATGTAATATTGATAAAGCATTTAAGAGGAGGACATAAATTTAAAGGCTCAGGTATTATATAGTATCAATAATCTGCAGGGAAAAAAAAAGTGTCTGTGTAACTAAGCACAATTTATTATGTCAGGAGCCTAAACAGAGAACATCTTTCTCTGTCAAACTTTCCTTAAAAGAACTTGACATCCCAAAATTCTTTTCTCTCCCACAGATGTCAGAAGACAAGACAGACAAGGTAAAAATCAAACCAGCACAAAGTTTTGAACATGAGAAGCAAAATATTTCTTGGCTGAAGAAAGGTAAGTTAAGTTTCATTGAGTTATTAGTTACTGGTTTGTGTTCAGAGATATTTCTCATTTATGAATTTATTTTTGAAAGAAAAATGCACAAAAACACCTTATGGGTTTAAATATGAGCAGAAATTTCTACCATACAACCTCCATAGTTTGACTTCTACGTAACTTGGACATACTATTCCTTACGCTACTGAAAGGCCTAAATTCCCAAATTTTAAAGTAACCTGAACAATCATTTTTATGATAGTCTTGTATTCCTGGGAAATTTTTATTTGACCTGAACCATAAGCCAGCAAAGAGCATGTATCATCATCATCCAAATTCAGATGAAAAATTTTTAATTTCTTAAACTATTACTGAATTGGATTCATATTAATTTGGTTTTCTCAAAAACAAGTAAAGAGTCTTTGGATTTGGCTGTGCGTTATTGTAGAATAAAGTAGCATCAGTTGTCAGCGGTTTGTATAAACAGAAATATAGACTCAAAAGTGGAAAAGTCATAAAGGACATGTATGGGGATCTTTCCAGTTTTAAAAGTTGAAAAATAACAGGTATTAAGTAAATAATCTGCAACAAATACTGGTATTTCAAATACTACCTTTATTTGTTAAGCTATTTTAGAAGAAAAAGACAAAATTGTAAAGATGTTCTTACTGTATATCCCTGTGCATATACAGATGGAAGATTCTTAGGACATTTTCTTGATGAAAAAATTAATTTGCCAAGTTAGTACATAGCTTATTATGTGCTTATGTATGTTTGTTGGTTATAGCTGAATCACTTTATTGTATTTCATACAGACAAGCAGAATTTGAATTACATAGAATCCCAAAGCAGACACTCAAGATGAACGAGATAGAAATTAAACATCCATGATCAGGAGCGAATTACAGATCTTAATGAGAACAGTTACATTCTAATCCTAACAACAAGTGACCTCATATTATATAATGCTATGGGTGAAAGGCTCATTTTTAGTCACTGTTATGTCATATGTAGAATGTGTATCACTATTTTAAGCTCATGTAGTTAATTGTACATTAGATCTAGCGGCAAGAGTGTTTGCAGTAAGGTGGGCCTGAATTAATGTCCCTGTCTTGCAGCATTTCTGCAGAATGAAAGTCTTTCACTCAAGCAGATCTGACTGACCAGCATGCAGATTTAGTTGGCTGGACACCCAAAATCCTCTGCTTGCAAAGGGTCATGTAACTTGAGTGAAAACTCTGGAGAAGCTTTGTAGTTTGAGCATCAGAGGAGATACAGCTGAGTAAGATCAGAGTCTGAGCCTACAAGATAGTAGTTAGCTTGCAAACAGCAAACACATGGCTGAATTGAGTATTTATTCCATCACATGAGAGAACACAAGAGATTGGCAACTTTACAAAGGGGTATAGAAGTCTAGAGTTTTTGACTGGCCCATGTCTCTGAGCAGGTGCTCTCAGAGTCCCATATCCTCTGGTCCAGACCTCCTCCAGGAGTCATCCCTCACACCTGCACATTCCTGAGTTCATTTCACTGACTGGTGCTAATTCACAGTGTTTTATTTTGCCATTTCCTAAGGACACCATCCAACGTTTCTACATCATTAGTAACATTTTGATTGTTCTGTACTTAGAGGATCTAAAATCTTTCAGAAAGTGCCAAGTGTAGACTATTGGCACTGCTTTCCACAGTGCCACAGAGAGAATAGAGCCTTGAAAGTTTTGTACAGCAGCTGAATCAATAAATAACTGAATGTCTCTCACACAAAAAGCAAATTTTCCTGAAGAATATGGAGATCATTTTATCTAGTATTGAAGTTTGCTTTTAAAAAATTTTGTTGTTGTTTTTGCTTTAAGCACTTCTGTGGTATGCATTGGTTTTTTAGAATATGGTGAAACAAATTGTCTGGAGCAGAAGCTTAACGTCTATGTTTAAATATTTTAAAAATACCTCATGTATAGATTTCAGGCATTCCAATAAACAACGAATTGTGGAGAACAGACTTGTACTGTTTCCGTCAGGCACAGTAAGAAGACTATATGTTCTTTTAGCATCCAGTGTTAAAGAAAAGTTATTTTTATTCATGGCTTTGTATTGATTATTTGTTCCTTCTAAAAGAAACAATCATGAACCACATAGTATCAGAAATAAACAAACATTATAGACTAGGCTGTGGTTTTATTGTCTTTCCTAGACTTCATTTTTTCCTGATGCTTTGCAAAGTAAAAGCTTATGGGCTGGTAGTACAGTGGGTCAACATCCAAATAAGGTACCTATCACTTTTTTGTTGTCTTTCAACATTAGAAACTGCTTACTCAGGGCAGGAGGGGATTTTAATCTGGCTGCCAGTTATTTAGCTTCTACTTTTTCTTGCAAGAAGATAATTTGCTTCTGTCTTGAAGCATCTAAAAGCAGAAATCAAAGTCTCATTCTGAGGAAAAACTTCTTCCCCAAAGCAAAACAGAAACTAAACCAGCCTTGTAAAAGTTGTTACATATAGGATTATATTGATGGGAGTTAAAGACAGTGTAGGGAAAGAATAATGTTCTACAACTCAGCACACTCTTGGAGAGAAATAATGTACATAATTATGGCCCTGGTCTGTGTATTTTTAGAAGGACAATGTCACATTTGCCTTCTGCTATTTATTGCTCAGCCTACAAGCCTTTATTTTTTTGTGAAGAATACTCTGCAGCACCTAGCAGATCATAGAATGAAACAATAAACAAAACATACATAGGGGAGCAGACTAGTAAATATCTGTCCTAGGTTTGCTTAGACTTTGAGGAAGTCCTAAAACATCTCTGCACCTCCTCAGGTGCTTAGCACTTAAGTTTACATGTGGATAACATGAGAGACTCTCTGGGTTGAAAGCAAGAACAAGGACAGTGAAATGAACACAGTTATACATATATACACACCAGCAATGTTTTCTGAGAGTACAGAATATTCTTCAGGACTGTTATTTCTAAAGATCACACAACAAATGAGAAACCCTGCATTTGGAGGTTATGCATCAGACCATCACATGCAAATCAATGAGAATCAGCATGAATGAGCACTGAGAAAAGGCAGCTCTGCTTGTCTGATGAGAACCAACACAAGGAAAGCCTGGAACATAGGAGCAATGACTCCTATTTTGTGTAGGATTGGAGGCTGTTACCTCTGCTTGCTTCCTCCCATAGGGAAGAGCTCATTGCTGAAGTTGGGAGGAAGTTTTGGACAGAGATGTAGAGTAGTAGGCACTGGCATGGGGAAAACTTCTGGGCAGAGCAAAACATGAGTTCTTTTGCAAAGAAGGACTTGCAAAGTTATCTGCCATGAAAAACTAGAGCAGGAACCCTCAGTGCATGAGTTATTCCCACTTACTCATGTTTTGCCCAGAAATGAACAAGACAACATAAGTGACAGTGTATTGGATATGAATATGCTTCGATAAGAAAAGAACTACCAATGTAATGTGAAGGTAATAGGAAAGAAATGCCCTCTGCATGGGCTTGTGTCCCCAGCTGCTTCATGCACCCCCAAGACTACACAGGCAGATTGTGACAAGTGGGAAGGGTTTAAAATTACAAGAGGAGAGATTTAGATTAGAAATGAGGAGGAAATTCTTCCCTGGGAGGGTGGTGAGGCCCTGGCACAGGGTGCCCAGAGAAGCTGTGGCTGCCCCATCCCTGGAAGTATCCAAGGACAGGGCATGTCTCTGTCCATGGCAGGTGCCTGGAACTAGATGACCTTAGAGGTCTCTTTCAACCCAAACTGCTCTATGATGCTGTGATAAGATATGCAACAAGCAGATCATCACACCCCAAACAAGAAGCATCTCTGTGGGCTCCTAATCAAGCAGTTATTAGAAGGCCCTGTAAAATCTGGAAGCTACACAAGATATGCCCTTTAGAAGAGTAATACTCAAGAGGGAGCAACACTCCAGGGGCTGACTCAGAGATGGTCCTACTTTGCACAGCACAGCCACAGCCTCTTCCACATGGACCACGGGCTCTTTCCACCATGGCAGTGATTTAGTGCCAGATTAGCAGCCATCTGGAGGAAAAGGAGGGAGGTCAAAGCAGAGCTAAATTCACACCAGCCTCAGCATGTGGCTTTTGGAGTTCCTTACAAACAAATCTCTGGGTATCACTTGATGATTACAGCCATATGGATATGTGAGGGCAGGCAGGAGCTTATCTACAGACATAAAGCTATAAAAGGTGACACTGATTTTGCACAGGGACCACAGTGGTCTGTTCACTATTTCTTCATCCATTGCAAACACAAGGCAAAGTGTGTGAGGGCCTCACACTGCCCCCCCATGGTTTCATCCAAAACTGGACACGGCAGCCCAGGAACGCAGATCCAAGTCATACAGAAATGAAATTTCATTTCAGGATATTTTCACACAAAGCCCTCCTGTTTTATGCTGCCCAGCTGTGTACACAAATGCCCTCCATATATAACTTCTAGTGAAAAGTTAATGAAATGGCTTCCTTGCTCTCTTGCCAAAAATATAACTGAAATTCTAATCTCAAGACTTTCTCCAAAATAGCCCCTTTCTGCACTAAAATTCTCATAAATCAGAAACATTTTTGTCTAAAATAAGCCTGTTTTCATTGTCTTGCAAATAGTAAAAAGTCTAGCCCCAATTTCTCTAATCCACTTCTCTAGCCAGCAGATTTTCGCTGTAGGGTGAAACTCAGCCCTGTACTGAGGGTCAGTGCAAGGTCAGCACTTAACCCATAAAATAGGGCTTAAGTGGTAAATAGAGCCTCTGTTCAGGATTATATTTCACCCCTTAAAAGGACTACATTTCATATGAAAAGAGAGATTTACTCATATCATATACCTGGCTGTAGTGACATAATTCAAATAATACCTTATTCCAATATTAATCCCATTGGGTGGGATTGGGCCATGTTTCTTAGTGGTACATCCCAGAAATCTAACGGAGGAGCAGACTATTCTTGACTCTCTTAGAGCAAAACCATTTACATGGCAGCACTCAAAAATGCCTTTTCCACAGAACACTTTGTTAACCAGGGGCTTCAGGAGACTTTTAAAAGTAGTGATAAAGTGGAAAGAATATGAGACTGGTTTTGCAGAATGAGAGTTGTCCTGGAGACACTCAGGGAATTTCCGAGGTCTTTCACAACCTTCCAGCTTTATACCTGGTTTGCAGGGGCTGGAATAAGATTACCAGGCTTGTACGTTTGCCGAGACTATTCTCAGCAGAGTGTTTCAAGCTGACTTTCATCCCAGCATTTAGGGAGCTAAATGACATTTTTAGAATTTCTTTCTAAAATCTCAGAAGTCAGTGAACACAATTTTACATACACACTTGGACACTTGTTTCCTGAATCTTGTTGACTTGGGTCCAGAAGTTTTTTTCACTCTCTCCTTTCAGCCTGGATTAAGTCATTGCATTGAAAAGTTTTACAGGACACTGATAGCAAAGAAAGAGTTCTCAGTTTCACGTAACAGAAAATGCCAAATGCTTCTAAGATGAATGCTGTAATCCAAGCAGACTGTTTGCAGATAAGAACACTACACCAAAAGAAAAAAAAAGCACATTTAAAAACTGATGACAAGGATCCCAGGGGGCTCAAATTCCTGGAAGATGCCTTGTCAGCTCCAGGACTATGACCAAATGAATTAATGAAGACAACCCTTCCTTTAAGCAGTAAACCAGCAGATTTAAAGACTCTTCCAATGGAGAGGGAGTATATGAAATCTGCAATGGTCCCAGCTCACCATTTCTAATTAGTGTTATAAACTGAGGGGTCCTTGATCTTTGAGCTGGCAGATCCTTGGAGATGTAAGACTTTGGATGTACAGTAAAGACATCTCTGGGTGATAGGGTTAGGTTTAAAGTCACACTCCTGTGCTGGATACTGATTGTAAAAACATAAGTGAAGGTTTATTTATGTTTGATTGCCTTAAGTAAATTTGTTCTAAAAGGAAAATTCTATTTCATTCAACGGCAAGTGCTGTGGAAGACCTGAAGATATAGTTTCATTCTCTCCTGGAAGTTTTCCAGACCCATTCTATTCTCTGCTGTATTTGGGAAAAATACTCAAAAAATTTACCCTCAGTTGTGTGAGTAGAGCAAAACAAAATAACAATAAGATACTGTTTAGCTGTTGAGTTTCTCAGCAACATACATATCAAAGCAGAATCCACATACCCCACGGCCCCCATAGCACTTCCTGTTTAAGATGGCAAACTAGTGCATGGAAAATCTTATCCTAAGGTTCAGTGTCAAAGCTATGAGTAACTCCAAGCTTCATATTTTATAGTGTCTGTTTGTATAACTGCTCCCTGTCAGGGATATTGTTTGTCTTAAATTTCAGTACAGCTTCACAAGAGTGGGTTGTTTCTCTTCAAGATAAAAGTGAAGCCCAATGTTGCTTTCTTTAGTCAACTTTACATTTCTGAGATCTCAAGAATTAATTATTATTTGTATTCCTTCCCATCTGGAGTAGTAACACAAATGAACTTGGCATTATTAGAAGTTTTCTCTAGAGGGAAACAGTAATACATTTGAATCTGACTACTAGATATTTAAATGCTATAAAAATAGATATTTAAAAGATATTAATGATCATTTAGCTATTTTATACAACTTAATTCCTTGATAGAAATCTCATTGAAACAACAACTATTCAGACCTGATTTATCCTGAGCTTGAAGGCAGGATGATTGTGGATGTGAGCAGTTCAGAGACAGTTTTCAGATTACACACTGGTATGGAGAGCCAGACTGACAGTTGCATAGAAGTGTAGCACAATCCTTATTATTGGAGGGGTTTAGTGGAATATTTAGGCTAAACAAAATTAGAATATTTTAAGAAATAAACCTCTCCTCATCTCATTGAAGATTTACAATTGTTCACTAAAATACAAATGTCTCTCAGTGCACATAACAAAATGCAGTGGATGGGATAAATCCTGGGCATGCTGGTGGTCTCTTGCTTATGAAAGATATTACAGGAAAATTTGGGAGAAAGACAAAAAGTTAAATTAGTTTAAATACTTATTGTTAGCTGAGATTCAAAAGAACTATTTTTCCATCCATTTTGAAATAATAATTTAGAATTACATCCAGTGGAAGGATATTTAGACATTAAGCGTGACCTCTATAAATGACCAATAATAAAATATTGGCCATAAAACCCTTCTCAGAACAGAGTTTAGTGATTAGTTCTGTGACTTCAGACCTGGTCTGAGAGCACATGAATACTCATCCTCCTGTAAAAGATCGTGGCTCAGAGTCCCGAGTAGCTTTGTATGAACAGGGTTCCTAAAGACCATTGCTCCAGAGAGAGGGAAGGACAACGCAGACAAGCAGGTAGGACACCTGCATGAAGGGCAGGAGATGGGCTCTAGTTCCTGTCAGGGAGAGTATTCAATTACCAGCTAAAACATGACAATCTTTGGCAAGTTGTCTAAATACTCTATCATTGGAACTTGACTTCCCATCCCTGGAAGTGTTCAAGTCCGGGTTGGATAGGGCTCTGAGCAACTTGGGCTAGTGGAAGGTGTCTCTGCCCGTGGCAGGAGTTTGGAACTGAGTGATCTTTAAGATCCCTTCCAACTCAAACCATTCTGTGATTCTAATACACTGCTGAGCACAGGCAGAGAGGGATTTGAGACTTTTCCACTCCCCTTCCACCAGCAGGGATCTCACCCTCAGATAGGTAGGAAGGGACTAGAACCTCTCCTCCTGCACAGCCTCAGGAGCAATGATGGTAAAGGAGCCTAATATGCAAGTGGAGCAGCGCTAAGTAAATTCAGCTGCTCTTCCTCTCCAGTCCTAGTGATTTTCCTGCTTCAATTCCTTGTTTCCTCACTTCTCCCATCAGATTATTGCTCCCAGTTATCAGATCCTCTGCATGTGCTGTACAGAAATTGGATCTGTGAGTCTGGTGCCTGCTGGGCAAAAGGGCAGGTACAAAAATTGCATTGTGAAGCCCTCAGTGTCAGCTGAGTTCCTTAATAACTCTTACTACTACTGAGATTCATCTCTTCAAAGAGAATTGCACAAGGCCTCTTTACCACCTAAGTGATATTTAAGTGCTACAGAGATCTTTGTTATCCCCCTAAACTAAATTAATTTTTATTTTATAGGAGTCAAACAGTCTCTTAGGGTCTCTTGATTATATAGTCTCATTCTAATTTCAGTCTTTAATCTGAATAAACACGTTAGAAAAACACAGACACAATTAACTTAATCATAAATTCAGATGGATTGTTTATTATCTGTCTACTTAATGTGCTTATGATTGCAGCAGTTAAACATGATAATGTTTTCTTCTCTCACACATAAATGAATATACACAGCACAGAAATATGCACAGGAAGAAAAACTTGTGCCTGAATACATCAGTAGGCTCTAGAGATAGAGAAATAGATGCATCACTCACTGCTGTGCTCTACAGAAAAACAAACATTGCACGATAGTGTTGAGACATCCGAGAACTGATTACTTACAGATTATGTTCTTCTTACTGAAATATGTCTGTAAACAGTTGCAAAAGAAAGAAGATGCTACTTGCAGCAGAGATGCAGATAGAAGCACTAGAACACCTTGAGTTTAAAAGGAGTGCAGATTTTTAGGTAAATAAGACCACTTGAGCTCTTCAGTAAAATACAGGTCAAATCAGTATCTTCCAGCTGAAGCAAACTCAGACATCCGATTTAGAGAAGAATTTTCTGCTGTGTGATCTTTGTAAAGATAGTTGTCTTACAAAGAAGTCAAACCTTTGTTTTCTCACACACCCATAGCAACAAACACATGTGCCAAAATGCTGTCATGTATCCACAAATACTTGGATGCCAAAATTAAAGTTGGAATGGGATTCTCCCTGTTTCCACAGCATATTGAATATGAATAATTATTTCAAGTATTTGTTCAAGTCAAAGTAGTGATTATTACTCAGATAGACTTTTCTCTACCATTAGACTAATTTTATAATGACCACACAGTATATCATGATAAAGTTATATTTGACTTGAGAATATTCAATTTTTGACTAAATTTTAAACATACTACACTTTTCCCTCCCAAACAAGAGTCACTGAAATGTGTCTACTATGATAGTACATAGGTAAAGGGAGAGAAAGAGGAAGATAAAAGAACAGAAACTCAAAAGTCAATTAAAATCTCTTCAGTTTCACTTTATCAACTATTTCCCTTATCTATAAACACTAAAACAACCAAATAAAATTATTTATAAACTCTTTTTTACTGATTAAAAGAAAAAAGTCGTATGTTACTGGAATTTTACATCTCTGTAATCCATGCTTATATTTCAGGAGTGGGCAAAAGAATTGAAGAGACTGTGAGAGGCAAGGGAAGGAAGCCAAAAGAATCATAGAAAAAAACAATTATGGCACCTGGTAGTCATTCTGGCTGGATGACATGGTGACCAAATTTATTGTCAGCAGATATTTTAAGTGCTTACTATTTAAAAAATTACTACTGCTATTATAAAACAATGCATATTAAAAACCTAGCATGAAGGATTTGAAATATATCCAATTCAGCATCCAGCTAAGCAATGATCTTTTTTCTAGTTTATTTATGATTTAAATAAATAAACAGCCTATGAGCTTCAGTGACATATTCACTACACTCACACTTTTGGTTCCTTACTTTATGACCAGCCCTGTTCCATCTGAAGTGGTAATCACTGGCCAAAGAAATTCCAAACAGCAGTGGAAGCTTCCCAAGCTCTGACATGGAGGAAATCACCAAGAGTTGTTAAAGGATAGTACAATCCCCATGCCTTAATTTTTTTTCATGGAAAAATAAAAAAAAATATAAAACTAAGCAGTGGTTTTTACAGTATGACGCAGCAGTATTACTTGCATTAGGCCAATTTACCACTTATGATAGCAGTAATAGCACTAAAAGCCAATAAAAGCGGTCTGTTCGTTCAGAGATTGGCTTTTATGGCTTATTCTAAATATTATCAAGTGAATCAAAAGCTGTCATTATAGTGTCTAAAAAGCCTTCCTACCTTGTAAGCAAACAGTGTGACTTTGACAAATAATCATTAATATGCCTGTGTGAGACCAGGACTAAAAGAGAAAGTAAAAGGAAAACCCAATATTTAAATTTACATAAATCATTAAGATCATTTCAGTTAAATTTCACACAAAATAAAACAGATTTATATGTAAAATGCCACAGTTTTCCCAAGTTGGTTTATTTTTTCAATCTCTGAATATTTTTATAGAACAAAAACTTGTCAGATAACTGAGCAATGGATGATTGAACTATAATGATGCATCATCATCAGCTTTGGGAAAACAAATGGTGCACATGTCTACATAGTGCCTTTTGGGCCACATCTAACCTACCCTTCCCTTGGCTCCCATCCTGCCTGCTTGGATATGACTTGTGCCTGCTCTCCTGCTCCATAGCCTGATGGACCTTGCAGGTGTGTTACTGAAGGTCACACCTCCCACATCCAGGTATCCCTGCTGGCTCCATAGTGCCCTCACTTGTTTTGGATCCCCTTGGGCAGGCATTACCTGGGCTACCCGGAGATAAGGTGAAAACAGAGCAGGAACTTCAGGGCACCATGAGGGATGGGACATCACGGGTGGGAAGGGTAAGTGTAACACCATATGACAGCAAAGGTACTGGGAAGGTTGGGCATGGATTGTACAAAAGCTATGACTGTGTATTCAAGGCTTTTCTCAACTAGAAAATTTAGACTGTTAAAACATTAACTGGACTAACAGTAAGATCTTAGCTGCACACTCGTTGTGTGCCCCTTCTGCTCAGAAAAAAGATTTTTCAATGCAATGTCAGCAAGAGGATTTGGGAGTCCTAATTATTCTCAGTACCCTACAAGGATTCTGGCCTTAGCTCTGCTGGGCATGGCACTTTCTCAGCCCTCCTTCAGCCCCCAGGCAAGCCCCAGAGACTCTGCAGCCGAGCTGGTAGACACCCAGGCTTGGCACTAAAGGCTCTACATGCCTGGCACAAGCTAAGCATCCTGGTCCAGGCAAAGCCTCCTGACAAGCGGCCTTGACTAGAAGCCTTGGCCAGTTGGCTCAAGCATTCCTCCTCCCACAGCTAGTGCTGTGCCTCCAGGAGTCTTTTTGCCCATTCTATTTACAGTTTCGGGGGGTCCCCTGGAATGGCAAGCCAGTGTGCCCGCAGCTGAGGGTGTTATGTGATACCTTGTACAGCTGCAGAGTGCAGGGACTAGCAGGAACATGTGCTGCTCCACTGCCAGGGGAATTATCCCCCCAACACAGCCCTTTAAGGGCCATGTATGTTTTGCAGGCAATTTATGTGAGCAGAAACCCAACAGACCTCCTGCTCCAAGCTTCCAATTTCTTTGGCCGTTTTCTTTCCCCCATAAAGAACTTTCCAGAAACACTACATTAACAGTGAGGTAGAAAGACCCCAGGTAAAAACTGATACACCAGGTTTTGCCCAAGGTACCCTAAGGCAGGCTAGGAAACCCGCTAGGATTTACAACATGCTTGTGTTTATCCAAGAAATGGTGCTGTCAATTCTCCAAGCCTACACCAAGTCGAGCCGCTTCACTTAAAATACTTCCACTGAATTATGACTTTATTTCAACCTGAGGTGGGAAAGAGTAGATGACAGCTGTTCATCAGCTTTGAATAATAGAATAGTTTGGGATGGAACGGACCTTAAAAAGTCCATGTTGTTCCAACCCTTTGCCATGGACAGGGACATCTGCTACTAGACCAGTTGTTCAAAGATCCATCCAACCTTATGAGGATAAAAGGACTTTGATCCAGTTGAATCTTCTTTTTCAGGCCGACTCCAGCAACTTCTAAGCTCCTACCCAGACACAGAACATGAGCTAAACATCTGTTTTTCTGTGCCCAGGCATAGCTGGTTCAACAGATGATCAACCATCAAGACCTAGAGAAGAGAAGCTGCTCATTGAAATTAGTAATGTCAGTGTTCCTCTTCCATTCTCACATATTTTGCAATGCTGAGTTCAACTTCCAGAATTTCTATAAAATGGTAGGAAAATATGTTGCTCAAATATTTGAGTGGTTCTATCTGTTAGATTTTCAGGTCATGGGCCTGAAATGCATATATTCATCACATACAGTTTTCCTGTATTATTTTTCCCCAAGGGTTCAATCCTCCATACTTTAGCCCCACTTTCATCTCTGTCACACAAAAGTTATTTTTTATTGCTGAAGAAAATCAGAGCACAGGACTTGACCAGTTGCTGTGCAACCTGAAACAACCTGCATAAATGCTGACAAAAAGCAATCAGATATCGTTCTTTAGACCAAAATTTCAAGATATGCTTGAAGTTAGGCTTGTTCTTAGGCCTGTTGCTGAAACTACTTCTGATAGAAGAAAAGATGAAGAATGTCCTGGCTTCCATTAGAGGCCACATATTGGCTATAGTGTTGTCCTGTTTCTAAATGCTGATGTAGCCAAGAAACTGGATCCTTCCTTCCACTTGAGACCACCTGGAGAAATACATTTCACCCCCCTCTCTGACTTTTCCCAAGAGCCCAAAACTTGGCTTTAATATAATACATATTTTCCATTTTCCCCCCTCTAATGAGATGCATTGATATTTTCACCTGCATGTGCTGTATTTTGTTAATGGGAAATGTTTCAAACACAGTGTGGTAATGGGATATGGGATTATATATTTATTAATCTCAAGAGTACTGTGTAGACCATACCAGTAAGTTACAAGCAAACTGGCAGCACAGAGTTTGAGTTCTGGCAGGAGATCTCCTCCAAGTCTGCCTGTTAGGCTGCATTTGACTGTGCTTTAAAATTTTATGCTGAGCTATAGTTGCTTGGGTCAACTGCACTGCAAACATACTGCACTGAGCACTCTGCTCTGGGTCAGTTGTATCAAAACCATCGTGACCTGGTGGCCAAGGAGATGCACTTTGAGCAGCTGACCACTATGGTTTGTTGTATAATATAGAAAACCTTGTTGGATCCAGATATAAGCCAAAAAACTGTTAGTCATCGACAGAAAAAAAAAAAGCTCTTTCTACTCATAGGGATTGCAGTTAGTAATGTCTAAATCTATCACTATGTGAATTTACACCAGCAAGCTACAGTCAAATACACCCTCACCTTCTCTCCTGCCACAGTAGATCAGCCTAGACCTTCCCATGTGGTGGCTTTTACTGAAATGAAAGGCATTTTTTTTGCACAACTGAAAGACTGTCACTTGTAGATGAAAAAGCCTGCTTTACCCCCCCGAGGGAAAGTTGGAGAAAGCTTCATGGATTTGCCCTTTGTAATATTCAGGTTTGTCAGCAGCAAGAGGAGGGAATAAAAACTAATGGAAAGAGACATTTCTTCTTGGATCAAAGCTGAATTCTTCCAAGAACGCATTCCCAGACTGCACTCAGGAAAAATAGTTGTGAGGTCAAATGATTCACCATGTCCAGCTCTGCTCAGGCACTGTATTTTTCCTTATCTGGGTAAAAAAAATCGAACAGATTTTTACTTTTCATTTGAGGGTCTCAGATCTTTTTCAGCCATTAACCACTAATGCAGCCTATTCACTCCATGAAGGTGATTAATAGGAGTGGAGGTGAAGCAATTACTTGGAAGTGTGATTGCTTTAGGTATATGTAATACTTAGATATTCTAAATATCCAACTTTATGTGCAGTTGAGACCCTTGACCGCAGTTGCCAGTGCCCAGCACTTCTTAATGAAGATGAGCTCTGCAGTTTCCAATAAATAAATAAATAATTTTAACACCCAAAATTAATAGCTGTAGATGAGGTAAAAATCACAAAGGACTGACATTGCTTTTAATGAGAGAAGTGAGCCCTTAATAAAAATACTAGCACTGAATTGTTAGAATCTGGCTTTCTGTAATTCTCAGTCTCACTTTCTGGTATTTTACCACTCAAAAAAACCCCACCAAAAACAACAAAAAACCCAAAGCAAAACAAACCAACAACCAAAACAAAAAAAATCCAAACAAACAAAAATACCCCCAAAACCAAAAAACCAACACACCAGCCTGTCTAAAGTGTTTCAATTGATTTTATAAGCTCCAAACTGGAGCCCTAGAATTGGTTTTAAAACTAAACTTTCCCTCCAGAACATAAACATTTGAGACAGCAGATAACAGCCTTGTACATGTTTTAAGAGGTCTCTTTCCAGGATTGCTCACTGCAGCCTCCTTTTTCCATCACTGTCCACTGGGACACAGGTTGTGTGAAAAATTAGAAAGATACAGTAGTCATCATTATCCAGGTATAACACTGGTATAGTTTACATGTATCTTGGCTTTGAATGTATGTAAATTTACCCTAAACTTATTTAGGCAGTGATTTTAAACTGCTTTCTTCATCTACATTGTCCGTAATGTACATCATAAAACCCTTATTTTTCTATGGTGAAGACTACCTAAACTACAGCTAGATAAAGAGTCTATTTGCTTTGTCTAAACAGTGCAAACTCTCCCATATTCAATGACTACTGGAATTATTATGTGATCTTTTCAGTTTCTAATGCATATTAATTTGTAATATACAAAACCATTCAATAAATAATTGTGCAGACTGAATAAAAAAGCAATTTAAACTTTTCTCCCCCCCTAACTGGAGACACTTTTTACAAATAGTTCTTTTAAGTAGTCTTAATAGTATCTCTCTTTAATATTGCCATTAAAATTCACCAGAGTTCAAGAGCAGAGCAAATTTACATCTGTTAAAATAATGGAATTGACACTGATATTACATCATTGCTATTTTAAATAATGATTCTTCATAATTCCAACCTACTTGCTTTAAGTTGCAAATAAAGAGCTTGTTTCTACTTCCAAAGTCGATGGCCAAACCCCCTTTGGCTTTGATGGAGCAACACCTGGATTTAGACACAGAGTCTCTGGTGATGTGTGTTGGGGTTTGACTGCATTCACTAATGCAGCAAAGCATAAATCTCTCTGAAAGAAAAGTTACTGAGGATGGTTCTGTGAGCTCCAGACAGAGAAGATAATTTTACTGAGCTAGCCTGTTCCCCAAAATCACAAAACTCTACAGAGTACCCTGAATTCCAAGGTAGTTACAGTTCTTCTGCTTATTTTCACAAGAAAGAAACATTTTATATAGGTATTTCTTCCCATTTTAGTGTAATTTTGTGGTTTTCCCTTCTTAATGTTTTGGGAGAGATTGTTTGAAAAGAAGCATAATGACAACCCTCACCAATTCACCTTCTCTTGGGAGAAGATTAGAACTTTCACTTAAATTACGTAAGTGTTCTATGAACAATTCAAACTGAACCTAAATGAATTAAAAATATACACCATGCACAGCTGGAAAGCCACCTAGAAGGTGAATCAACATGGTCTTCTCCCTCATGACAGCAGAATATGAAACAAGGTTTTTTAAGAAATATAGAGGATAAAGGTTATAACTATTTAAAACTGGAGAAAAATATGCTTGTCATTATCCGTTTGGCACTCAAATGAACACAACTTTGTACCTGACTGCTTCTAGGTTGCTTATTGTGCTCTTCAGAAAAAATAAATGTGCATCCACACTGCAGCTTATCATCTGTAAAGTCACCACAATTCAGCTATGACAGACTCAGGTTTTCAGGGACGGAAAGGCCTCAGCAGTATCTGCACTGAACATTTAGTTTGACAGATTCCTGGCCGTGGCAGAAACACCAGTCACTACTGTAACTTTGTGCTAATGCACTACTGAAAAATGCTGAACATTTACTGGACAATAACCACCAGCTGAGTCTTAACCATAATTTTGCACTGCAGTTACAGGCCTGTTACATGTTATCTGGGAACCAGAGGACTTTATTAGCACTGTCATAAAAGCTAAAGCTGAATCAACCCCTTGTTCTAACATCACTGACACTGCCTATTATAAATAAAAATTCCATTGAGCCTTGGCATACTTAGATCCTAACTGAAATGGCAATTGGCTTGGGTGTCCTTAAGGGTAATTTGATTTAAAAGAAAACCACACAAGAAATCAAAATGTGACCCTTTACTGTGGAGAAAAGCAGCGCCACCAAGACCAGGAGGAAATAGATTATTCCAGAAATATCAAGTTTTGAAGAACCTGCAGTTCTGACTGCTTTACTTCACTTGGTATTACTTATCCCATTATATAAATTTCCACTTTCACGGTGGAACACCTGCCCTTATGTTTATTTGGGAAAGGAATGAAATGTATTTTGAATGGTAGGGAAATACTTTCCAAGCAAGGATGATTAAGCAATGCTCTGCCTCAGGAAGTGTTTCAGGCACTGTCAGTTGATGATGTTTAAGAAATGAGAGGGAAAACACCCAAGGGTTTAAGCCCACAGAGATTTTTACATCATGCAAACTGGAACTAGCTGAACAAGGAGGCCCTTTGCACATGCATTGCCTGTAATTCCTTTTGGCACCATTCCTTGGCTTTAAAATACACCATCTTCCCCCATGCCAAGGAGTCTAATACAACATGATGTCTGGTGCAACCCAATCTCCTGGACAGTCCTTCATTGCACAGTAAACCAGTGGAGTGCAAATTAAATAAGTTACAAATATATCTTTTCTAAGAAGTTTTTTGTGGTTTTCCAAACATACTAGTAGGAGGAAACAACATACACCTGACATGGAGGACCAGTTGTTGTCACAACTGTTCATCACTGGGGAAGAAGGAATATTCAAATATGTCTATCCTTATCTAATTTAGCATGTATTATGGAGACTATTTTTATATTATAAATGTGCAGTCTAGATTCTTCATTCCATGACTATTCTTTTCTCTTCCAATGCTAAAAACCTGCTTATCTGAAGACTTTGCATAGCTACAAAAATTTTCATTGGAAGAAATATGTTCTCATGTCATCTATTTTTGGTTCTTCATGCCGTGACAACAGAGGCTGGCCCGGTGTTTCTATATATGAATATTTCCCAGGTAGCTGAAGAGCTGTCGCAGATTGCCTGGCACCTGCTCGAGGATGAGGTGAACAGAAAGTATTTTTATTTCATCAAGAACATTTTGGCCAAGCCATATTTGTAAGAGATAAAAACTGAGGAAAGTGTAAACTGATGGGGAATGTAATCTTTTAATATTTTGGGAGCATGAGATGGTGAAATCAGAGTTATGAACTAGAACATGTTTAAGATGGGGTGGAACAAACACAGCAGGTGCTTGGGGGAAATATCCTTTTCAGGATAAGTATTTTCAAGATCTGATAGTTACATTTGGTTAGTTCTAACCATCTTTTAACAAAATAACTTCTGAAAAGGGAATGAAAAAATACATGTAACAGGAATGTCAATAGAAATGTATTGTAAGTACAATACACCACCACCAAGCCTGTGGCTGCTGAGTTAGGGGAAAACCCTGATGTTCTTAGAAGCATTGCCTTTTGCTTTCTAATATAATTTTGGAAGATCTGATTTTTTTTTATTAGAGGAGCTATTAAGAGAAACTAATTATGATTTTCTTTTTAAGGGCCTGGATTTTCTCTTACATGTATCATTTTAACTCAGGAGTAAGGCCATTCAAGCAAATGAGATGAGGTTGGTGTGAGTGAGTTTAAATGATCAGACAAAGGCCTCAAGATATTTATGGATGGAATGAGTAATTCCTGTTCTGGTTGGATGATTTTATCAGTGGAAAATTAGTCTATCATCATGCAGGGCCTGAGCCTCCTTTCTCTTACATCAGCACACATCAGGAAATATTGTATGGAGTCCACCAGTATATAATAAGTAGTCTAAAACGAATAAGATGAAGGAACTGAGCCCACAGCCCTGGCCCTACATGCTGGTTGTGTGTTGACTGTAAGGCTGCCCCATTTAAATCCACAGATCATCTGGTCTTCCTTCCTTAGTCTGTTTTTCTAAAGTAACGTACATGAAAATTTAGTAAGACCCATTTCTCACTTAAAATATGAAGCAACTGTGGTCAAAGAACACATTCTTTTTATGGTATCACATCCAAAAAAATGACTTTTTTTCCATCAGTCTCCAGTGACATATCTACAGAGCTGGTAAGGAGGCATTAAATGGATAACGTAAATCTGAGTACTCAAACTCCCTCCACACCAAATGCAGATCTGTGAGAAATCTTCAACAATCCAAATCTTGGAGTATTTTGCAATGATTTCTGCATCAAAGTAAAACAACTGTGCCAGAACTGACAGAATTATTGAGATTTTAGGCACACACCAGGTTTGGTGGTGCTAGAACAACATGTGATCCATCCATCTTATTTCTAAGAATAGGCAATACCAGCCACTCCAGAAGCCAGCTCAGGATATGTTGTGGTGGGCTACTGTGATTATCTAGAATAGATTATGAGAGAAAGAAATGGCTGGAATGTCTCCAGCAACCATTGGAGTTCCCAAGAAGGTTTCTTTCCTCATGGCAATAACTTTTAGGCTAATTAGAAGCAGAAAACCAAAACGGCAACTGACAGATTCCCGAGACACCAGGTGTTTACCAGAAAAATCTGTTGCCCAGGCAGACACTGTTCCTGTTCTCAGTGGTTTCCATAAGCTTCTCCCTACCAGACAGGAGGCTGTCTGTCTTCCCAGTGTGTCTGTGCACTTCTCACTTCTGAGAATTGAGGAGGATTAAAATCACCTTCAAAGAGGAGAAAACCAAGTGTGGATGCTTCCTGGATCCATCTCAGCAACTCCAGAAACAGTCTGAGAACCACAATGGTGTTTTTCACCAGGTTCCTCATGATTTGGGCAACAGCAGAGTATCAATGTTTTGCTCTCCTGTCCTTGCCCAGCCAATGGACTGCTACAGACATTGGACAACACTGGATTTAAGTAATTCCCAGTACAGTTTTACTTCCTACCATTACACATTTTCTCAAGATACATAAGCACCAGGCATTACAGGTATCATGGTTTCATACTCACGTTATACTTTGCTAATACCATGCAGTGCTTCTCTGCATTAAATGGTGGGGTTTTGTTTCCCACAAATAAGAGACCTCTGCACCATAACATATCCTATAGACAGCTCTATTCATATCTAAAGCCCAAGGATTTTTTTTATGGGAGGTGAGGGGGAAGAAGATTATGTATTTATTCAGAAATTAAATGAGATTAATAATTTTGAAAGTAATTTACAAATAGCAATCAGCCACTGCAATGAAGGTCAAAAGAAAAAGGACACATTAGCAATTGAATATCTTTCCTCCCTTTAAAGTTTTAATACAGCATACCTGTTAATAATGGAAAATATCCTTCTTCAAGAGTAGCATTTTCAAAAATTGGTAGGATCCTTTTGCTAATTCTAATCTTCTTTTAATAAAATAATTTGTTTAAAAGGATTATAAAAAAGCATGAAAATGGAATGCCAATAGAAATGTACTGCCTATACAATAAATAGTTAATGTATTTTCTAAATGAATGATTTAAAATAGCTATTAAAGTAAAGAGAATGAGCTTATGTTTCTAGTAATGACTTCTCTGCCTCAGAATGAAATCTGTAAATCCCTGATTGCAATTTCACATCCCAAAAGAACAAGCAGTACTGGGACTGATGCTTATTGCCTTTATCATTAATACTAACATACCACATATGTAATTTTTATATTACTAGTTTTACTATTTAGATTTATACTTGTGTATGCTTTATATTTTAAATCTCACACAGCTATTCTGTCACAAAAATAAAGCTCTCCTTCAACAAGACTTTTTTGTATGTACATTCAAACATGTATACACAGACTTTCAGTATAACTGCAATTTTATTCATAAGAGCACATAATGATTCAGGCTGTGATTGTTAATAAAAATGCATTTCTAACCATCAAATTTGAGTCTATTATTCTAAGTTAATTGCATTTGCCCTAAAGAGACTTGCGACTGGCTGTCAGCCTATTTGTGTCAGTTCCATTTTATTCATCAGTCAATCTTGTCTCCTCTTTTTTCACATCCCATATATTGATCAAATAGATTTGTTAGCATGCCTCTGCAGCTTTAAAAAAGTTTTTGTTATTTGTCAGGTTTATTTGATTACTATATTAGTTTGAGTGTTATCTTAATTGTTATTCCAATAGAAAATAAATGCCCTTTGATAGTCCCACAAGATTCCCATTAAATATAATACATATAACAAGTTAGTGGATGAAGTGAATGTGGTAAGAAAATAAACACATTAAGCCTATTTTAAAAGGTGGTATTAATCTGCAGCTATATTGTACTTGATCCAAAAGACAGGAATAGAATGAGTACAGTGTGAAACAACTTTGATAAACATCAGTGCCGTATCATTGCATATTATGCTATGTATAAAATACTTTAAGAAAAATATGTGTGATATAAAATAAACTGAAGTCTTATCTGGAAGAGTGGGGTTTGTGGTTAAGTGTGAAATTGAATGATATTAAATATGGCTTTGGACACTAAAAATTAGGCTAGAGAGGCAGTAAGCAAAAGCAGGTGGAAATGCTATGTTATATGGGGCAAATTTTTGGTAGGGAGACAAAGACCCCCAGCTTTTAGGGAGGTATTTATTGCAATAAAAATAAGCATCTACGCAGGTACTTTCTTAAAAAATTAAAAAAGCATCTTGTACACATTAGTCTTACCTCAGTCTTGTCAAAGAAAAAGGTGATGCAACTAGTTTTCCCATATGAATGTCTCAGAAAACTGTCTCCGATACCTTCATTATCTGCAAGACTACATAACCCTGGCTCCTTGCCTAACCTTGAATCTGGGATCTTCCCAGCTGGTACCTCAACTTACACAGTGCCAGAAATACCCTCCCATTTGAAAAGACATGAGAAGTTCATATGTTTTAAGATAGCTACTCAAGATAGAGAAGTATTGATTTAACAAACATTTTAGGAAACAAAATCTTGTGCTTTACTTGTGTCAAAGTATATTGTCTGATCCCATCACTTTCTGAAACTATGATATGAAATTACCAAATTTCTTGTAAAAACTAAGTTCTTTCATTTTTTTGGCCAGGGTTAGTCTATCTATCATCTAACTTTATTTACTGAATACTTGGGTTTCTGGTCTGCATAATTATCTCTAACCAACTGCAGGGGAATAGGGTGAGAATAAGGACAAAACCAGACTTCCAAAAAGCAATTTTTTCCTGGCTTGGATTCTTCAGTCAAGATGGGATGACCTGCCAGCAGGATAGGCTTGCCTTTCATTGATTTTTCTAGGCATTTAGGCCAAGCTGAACACCTATCACACCTACCAGGTACATGGTTTCATCAACACCACCCTGAGGGGGGACCCATCTCTTTATAGCAGGGGTATTTTTAAGTGCCAATACCTAGCTGTGGATGCTTGAAAAGTCCAACTCCCAAACTGTTTTTCATCTGGAACCTTTTTATCAGTATTTCATACTAAACTAGTATGCTAAAGCATCAGATGCCCTAAAAAAAGCTCAAATTTGCAGTCCTCCTAGAGCAGTTAGCAACACTCCTGTGATTCAGAAGCACACGGTGTGATGATAGTTTCAAGCTAAGCTGTTATGACCAGCTAGTATGGAATATAAACAGGAACAGATGAGAATAATACAGCCTCGACATTTGAGACAACAAAGAAAGAGTGAAATGATTGCTACATAAAAGACATTTCAAAGACCTCCCAGAAAAGCAGGCATAAAAATCCCCAATAAAAAGGCTCAGCAAGAAAACTGTCACACCCCCTAATCCTCAGCAGACTCTAACAAGATGTTCGCATGAGCCAGAGATTGTCTCCTTCCCCAGAAGACAAAAGGCACAGAAATCAATACTGTCTAGCATAGGATTAGGAGGAAAGAGATAGATAAAAAGGATTCCTTAACCCTACAATTAGAAACCCCAACTCTCCAGCCAAAAAGATAATCAGAAACAGACTGCAAACCTGTGTTGCAATAATGGCTGTATCTTTCTTTACCCTTTGAAAACTGATATATTTTCTGAAGATTTTTTTGTAATTTATTGCCACCCTAAGAAAGGTTTTGATGGCCACTTAGCTACAGACAACTGCTGCTACCAAACCACAATTCAGCACACATGGCAATAGTCCTATTTCCCATTCGACCACCTCCAACCAAGCAAAAATTATATTACCAATGTTTGTACCAACCTCCCAGTAAATTGCACAGCTAAAACCAAAAGTATACGTAATGCACTTGTAACAAATGATCAGCTTACTGTGCCCTGAACCAGACACTTACACAGATTCTTCATGCCAAACCTGGCATCAGCATGTGCTCTGATTAAAATGGAAACAACTTAGTTGTTATAACGAACATCTTTAGCTTTATTTGGTATTACTAATGCTTTTAAACAGAAGGCAGGGTACTGGCAAGAGTAGAAAACAGACTTGAAGGGGGAGGAAACCTGCAGGCTGTAAAGAAGCTACAGTCTCCAAAGTCTGACCCTCCTGCTGTAGCTAACTAGTGACCATAAGCTCTGAGAGCTGTAGAAGTTTGCTGCATAGAAATTTAAGACTCTTTCTGAAACTCAACAAGGCAACCACAAGACATGGACAATAACATTTACAAACCCTAATATGTTAATTTTAAGCAATGACTTCAGCATCCAAGTATGTATGCTTAGGAGCTATATGACATCCGATCCCGTCAGATCTCAGAAACTAAGCAGGGTCAGCCCCGGATTAGTACTTGGATGGGAGACCTCCTGGGAAATGCCGGGTGCTGTAGGTTCTAGTCCTGAGGACTTCACTGGCACCGTCCAAGCTCTCTTGGCTGTGGCAGATGAACCTCAGGACTTAAACAGTGGGGCCAGTTCTGCACATGCTGAGCCTCACCTAAAATCCACTGTGCAGGCTGGAAGGGCACACCCACATGGGGACAGCCCTTCCCAAATCTTCGTTCATGAAGCCGAGCCACACACACATACATATGTGTTCACACTTTACAGAGGGTTAAACCATGTAAGAATTAAATAGTACAAGCACCCATTGAGTGACAATCAGAATTTAAGTAGTCACCACATCCAATCCTACCAGCCTTTCCCAGTTTTGCTAGTACCACCAGGAGAGGAAAAGTCAAATCATTTTTGCCCCCACACACACCAAGTGCAGCACATTTGCAAACCCTCTCTCTCTCTCCACGCTCTTGTAATCCTACTGTCTACTGAACCTTAAATTTCCCGCCTTAAATTAACGTTCCTTGGTCTTGTTCTGTGCAAGCTAGACACTACCTCAGAGATGCCTCAGATCCTGTGGCAGATGAAATAATCCCTCTAAGTAAACTACTTGAAGCCACTGAGAAAAAGGTTGACAGAGATGCAACTTGAACCATTATAATTTGTTATGAAAAGAAAAACAGAAGAATCATGGCTTGAAATAAATTCATAGGGGAAAAAAGCACACATTTCTGTTCTCTTTTAGTAAAGCTCAAAGGCAGCATAAAGCTCAGCTTCCACATTCTTGTAGAATTAAAAGGAGAAATGTTATCTACAGATATACAAGTAAACTTTCTAGGTCTCAGTCCAGATGAGAACAGGGAATTCACTGTGTTCCTAAAGACTGCAGCTAGCAGTGCACTAGACAGAGCAACACAGGACATGAATCACCATGGGATGGGAGCAGAGGGTGGTGTGGTCTTCATGGTGGCACAGGCAAATTTATCTCTCCTCAGACACCCAGTTCCCAAGGGACTCCAAGTCTTGCCTGTGGCATAGTGCCAGAGACTCACAAGCCTTCACCTACAAGCACACTTGTCCCCAGGAAACAAGAATTTCACTGCTGTCCTGATGAAAGGCCAGTCATACTTCAATCAAGAACCTGGGAATGCGGTCATACTCCCCTGTCTGTTGACTAAAAATTATTTTCAGATCATATTTTCCTCCTTTTTTTTTTTTTGAGGAAGGTAGGTTCTGGTTGCCACTACTACAAGCACAACCTGTAAATCTCAAGGTACACTAGCATTTCCCACAATTTGTATTCAGATCCAGATTTGCCAAAGAAACTGCAAAACATTGTTTCTTGGAGTGACTCCAGTGTGGCACAAAATCCCACACCCATGGGGATCACAATAACACCCAAGTACTCAGTCATATATAAAAGATCTAGGTCTTCCCCTCCAAGCAGGGGAGAAAGGCATAGACCTACAGACACCATTGAGTTTTCTGCTTTGTCATTGTTATTGATTTTGAGATTCTCAGATACCATGGTGCTGAAAGGCAGTGCAAAACCCTAATACACCAAAAAAAGGGAGCATTGCTATGCTGAAACAGAAAAATAAAGATGGGCAAGTTAAACTTGAACCTTCAACATATCCTAAAACCATAGTTCAGAAAATTAGACTATAGTTATGTTTAATAGCTTAACTTACTGGCTTCAACACCTGCAAGTCCAGATTCTTCACCTGTACCAGCAGTAGGAGAAGGGATGTGATGAAGCATACAGTGATGAGGTCTGTATTCAGATTCATTACCAGACTTTGCCTAGCTGTGATCATTAAGATTTTCACTTTGCCATAGAAAGCAGATACAACACCTGATATGGTAGACTCTGTAGCCAAACATTTCCATCATTTTTAACAGACATTGAGATAGTCCCTCAGAGTTTGAAGCAGGGCCATTTCATTGGTCACGTGTATGAAGACAACTCAGACATGAGCCACCAAAAACCAAATTTTACTCACTCAGAAGCTCGGGGTTGAATGCTGCATCAGAGAGTCAGGATCCTGGAGCAGTCTCTGTTCCCCCAGACAGACCAAATGCTGACAATATAAAAACTTCCTGTGTCCCCTGGGGAAAATACAGAATTACAGACTCATTTAGGTTGGAAAACACCTCAAAGACCACCTCAATGAAAGAGCAGAGGACACCAGATCCTTAAAAGGAAGTGGTGTCTCCCAACTTTTATTAAGAACAGGTTTTTCCAGACTTGTGAACTCATTTAGGGCACTAAGTCTTCAGGCCCAATAGCTTGACTTTATCCTTTTCTCCGCTAACAATACAGTTTGGAGGTGTTTACAAAACACATGTGGGATAACAGAGGCACCTCACCAGCTGAGGAACTTTTCCTGCTTAGTGAAGCCTTCCTTTCCCATTCCCATTTTCTCAAAATGGGCAACCCCTTGGAAACTCAGGTAAGCCCTTCATCTTTCCAGCTCCTTCTCCCCATAGCACATGATCTATGGCACCATATCATGTCAACTACTAAGTGGCACATTCCTTGCAAAAAATTAGCTCAGTAAGTCTAATTCCATTGGGGGATGTAAGCAACACTCTTCCCTTAATACTTATTCTTTATCTGTTTCAGCTTTCAGTCTATCTTTAAAATGACAATGTTATTTGTATTAATATCTCTAAGGGAACATTTTAAGGTTCACTCAAAAAAACAGAGCAAGCACAGAATTGCTGTGCAGCAGTCTAAACCTAGAAGCTTTTGAGTATGAGAGCAAGCTTTTAACCTCACCACCAGTTTCTTGTGAAAACTGAGTAAAAACCCCAACAAAATCAGACTATGAACCACACAAAACCTTTTTGTTTCCATTTCAAGACCTCAGGGGATTACTTTGGTATGAGGGAATCCCCAAACTGTCACCTTTCCAGGACTGCTAATTCTGCATCTTGTGATCCAGAGTCTGGAGTACGCACCATTACACCACGGGACCACCTACTTGGATGGGAGACCTCCTGGGAAATGCCGGGTGCTGTAGGTTCTAGTCCTGAGGACTTCACTGTCACTGTCCAAGGTTGCTCGGCCGTGGCAGATGAACCTCAGGACTTAAATGGTGGGGCCAGTTCTGCGCATGCTGAGCCTCACCTAAAATCCACTGCGCAGGCTGGAAGGGCACACCCACATGGGGACAGCCCTTCCCAAACCTTTGTTCGCAAAGCCGAGCCACACACACGCTTCTGCATCTTACCTGGAGAGCCACTATAATGTTATTGTCACTCTTCCCTCTCTTTATCTGAAGGAGCAAGGTCCATTGCTCCCTTCTTCTCAGCTGAGGAAATTTTTTTGAGTGAGGACTCTCATACCAATTCATACTATCTGAAAGCTTTCAAAAGGTGCAATATGCCAATTTATCTGCTTTCTACCCGGCCTCTGCAGAAGTGGGTAATGCTCACCTGCTCCAATTACTTCTGATAATGGCATTTGGGGAGCACCAGCTGAAGCCAACTTGCGAGAGCTCTCAGATTTTGGCAGTGGACCTCAGCCGTCCTCACCATGATCATTAATTGGGGTGTTGCTGAGTAAGAGGTTAAGTACATCAGGCTGGGCAGCACCCATAGGCTGGGATCTTCCGGTAATGATGGGCAGGTTGTGATAGAGACCATGTCATCTAAAGAAGTTTAGAAAGTCCTATGGTTCTATTAGGACTTTCCCTAAGGGGCCACCCAAGGCCCTGTTGTCAAGCAAAAAGCCTGCATCCAATAGTTCAGTATCTGAAAGGGACCTACAAGAGAGCTGGAGAGGCGCTTGTGACAAGGGCATATAGTGATGGGGCAAGACGGGAATGGCTTTAAACTGAAACAGAGTTGATTTTTATTGGATTTTAGAAAGAAATTCTTTACTATGAAGGTGGTGAGGCACAAGAACAAGCTGCCTAGAGAAGCTGTGGCTGCCCCATCCCTGGAAGTGCTCAAGGCCAGGTGGGATGGGGCTCTGAGAAACCTGGTCTAGTGGAAGGTTGTCCCTACCCATGGCAGGGGGGTTGCAACAACAGGATCTTTAAGGTCCCTTCCAATTTAAACCTTTCTTTTGTTCTGTGATTCTACTTTTACTAAAAACACATATGATCCAAACTTTCTCTGCTAGTTAGAGGCCACTGCTGGGGCTTTGGTAGGCAAGGTCAAGACAACGTTAATCTTCTCTGATAAAGCATGTGGAGGTAAATCATCCTGTGCAACTCAGAAGTCATTGAGATGGTGCTTTTGGCATTTCCCCCTCCCTCCTCTGCTTTTGTTCTGTCAGTCTGAAGAGAACAGCTCGTGTGATGTAATTTAGAATGGAGCTTTTTTAAAGCTTTCACTCAGGAGAAGCTTCAGGAGCTCTGGGGGTATAGCTTAGCTCTAAGAAATAGAAAGAAAGCAAGTTTGCATTGACAGCTTGATCCCAGAGAGAGGTGGCTGCCTGCTTGTCTAACAGGTCCTCTGGGTCTGGATGAGACAGAGACAGAGGAGCAGTCATATTAAGTGAATGTGCGCTGCCAATGTTAAAGGAACAATTACCATTATTCTGCATAGTTCACTGTTTGCTACTGCTATTTCCTTCAATAAAACCTCTTTTCACTTGCCAATTGGAGCTTGTCATGTAACAATATTTCTTATGCACAATACACATACTAAAATGCCCCTGTGTTTTTAATACATTTACAGTTGTTAACAATAGTGGTACAGTGACAGAAAAAACCCCGTACTTGCTTTGAATACCGAACGGACTGAAAAAAGAACAAACCAGAGGCCCTGTTCTGAAGGATTAATGTGGGCTAGATTTTGCCTAATCTGTGTTAGAGCAGTGACACCTCTTCCATTTCTATGATACCTACTTCTTCCTCTCAGGACCTGGACTGTGACCTCCTTGCTTGGAAGGGATTGTACACCCGAGCCTTGTGCAAAACCTTCAGTGATGGTTTTGATGTGAGGGAGTTTAGAACAGAGCACTGGACTCTCACTCACCCCTTTGCTTGGACTGCCCCAGGAAGGAAGGACAAGGGCTGTCAGTCCTGTTGCCTTGGTAATTCCAGTCTGCTGAAAGTTCCCCAACAACCCTTTGATCCTTGTGCATGGTTCACAGACAGGTGGGGGTGTGCTGCCCTGCTGTCTACTAACACCTGAAACCTCAGGTGTCCACTGCTCCCATCACACTGTAACAAAACTCTTTGGGAGCACAGTTCCCGGCAAAGCAGGACAAATAGTGTCTCCCTGGGGAGACACTGGCATTTCTTTGGAGCTGTGGAGCTCTACAGCCTTCCTCCAAAAGCTTGTACAATGAAGACATTGTGCTAGGACTATGCTTGCCAACGTCACAAGGCCAGGTGGAAACAACCGCAGTGAAGGTGCCACAGTGAGAAGAAATTACGTGTTTGCACTTCTGAGCAGGCTGAACCTAATATTTCATGCACCCAAAGGAACAAGCAGCTGTTCAGAAACCTTTGTAGCACAGTCGTGAAGGAAACTTTCCTCTGCTGTAAGATTCATGTTTTCTAAGAACACTATTTTCTTCTGAACAAGTTAATATACATAGGAAAAGACATCTTGAGTGTTCCTTACTCTCCTACACTATCCAGGAATAGTGATAGACTGCGAGTTTAAACACATTCTTCCACTGCACAGTAAGAGAAGTGTGTTTAATGCTGTGAGCAGAACAGTTACCATGTTTGCCTTTGCCAGAGCCGGCAAGACTACACAGTTTTAAGAGTACTTATTACATACATAAGTAACAGTGGATGTCATCTGTCTACCCCCAGAATAGATGTTCTGCATCTTCAGTGCAGGGGGGAAAAATGATTTGAGAAAAGATGAACAGCATAACACATCTTCAGCTTCAGATAGTGCTAATTGCTTTGTCTATGACTTTTCCTGAGGAAAAGAGCAAAGAAACCCAGAGAAGGCTACCATATCGGAGACTGTTTTGGAGCCTGGTTTGTTTTGCTCCCTGGAATTCTTTTCATTGACACCTGGTGATGCTGGATCAAGCCCTTAGGAAGATAAATAATGATTTTTCAGTGCAGTCCAGCACAGGCTGTTCTCCAGCACATGAGGAGGTGTTCAGTTTGCAAAGGAAGATTAATAAAGTTTGTGTAGCGGATAAGTCCATCTCCCAGTCGTGTTCCAGCATGGCACGCCGACGAGAGAGAAACAAACAGAAGCATTTGCAAAGATCTAGAAGTCTTAAGACTCACAAAGATTGCCATTCACCACTGGGTTCAAATCAAAGAAAAGCTTTTATAACTTATTAGAAGATATGGGGCTTGTAGTCATACATTATCATGTGCCAGTTTACCATGAGTAGAGCTATGAGGACTATCTGTGAGAAATGCTGCATCTTCTGTGAGTTGCAGCTCTATTTCACAGTGTTTAAAGTGTTTGGATGTGTTTTAAGAATGTATTTGGGTTTGATGATGTCAATATGCATGGTTTTGATGGTGTTTCCCCCCACCAAATCAAAATGCTGACAGTCTTGAAGCTCCTTTGGCATTAATGCTGTGCAGGGATATCTTTGTGTCCATAACCATGTGTAATACCTGCTTTGGGAATAAACTCTTGGCACATAACTTCAGTGTCATATAGAAAGTGGTAAAGACCTTGGGGCATGAAAGGAAGACACTGTGCTATCTTTTCATTGGAAAGTTCACAAATTCTGCCTAGAGATCCTACTGATATTTTCACTTTTCAATAGATAGTGCTTACCAAAAATAAAACCGAGCATTTTAAGTGCTTTCTAAATGTAATGAAACAGAGTTTTATATGTAAAAAAAATTTTTTTTTGTAATAAACTCAACATTTTCTGTTTACATTACCTATCAATTTTCCAGACTTCACAGTGAACAATTACACAAGGATGTCCATGAATGCGACCTACTTTTAGTTACTGTGCCAGTATTAAATAAAATCCTGTTCACTTCTGGCTACTCTGCTCTGGTTAGGATTTTGTTTTTGAAACTTGATCATGTTGGCAGACAGTCTTAACCTCATTGTGTGGTGAGTCATTAACCATGAGAGGAAGGAAGGAAGAGTGAATTAATTCAGCAGTGCTGTCTAGGCAGGGCAATAATAATAATAACAATAACAATGATAACAATGTTTGTTTTTTCTTTACTTTGAAAACAAGATCAATTCAGATAAGACAATACATCAAAACCTCCAGTTTCACATTCTGCAGTGAGGAATAAAGAGAATTTCAGAGGTTTGAATTAACCCTGCAAAACAAGCACCTGTCCATGAGCTCTGGGATGGACTTCCCCCTGCCCCCAGTGCAGGGTGTCCTTGCAGCCCCATCAGCAGGGTGGCCTCAGGGCTTTATGTGGTGCTGTGCATCCTAAATCCCTGCAGCCCAGGGAGGGTACAGGAACCGACATGACCCCATGGTGTCTGGGGTGACCTACTGACATTAATAAAAACAAACAGATTGCTAAGCCCTCCAACTTGGCAAGGGAAGAACAGGGCTGTGTGTCTTCAGTTCAAGTTCAGTTTGAGACTTACTTGCTCTGAGTTTTTTTAATTATTCCTTTTAGCAAAATATCAGCAGAGTGAAGAAAGGAACAAATGAATATGGAAAGCAGACTTTAGTTTCCTTTAAAAAACCTTTTAGGGCTGTTTTTATGGTAGAGCCACCACCCCACCTACAAGATCCTCTGCATCCATGAAAGTGTTCAAGGCCAGGTTGGAAGGGGCTTGGAGCAATCTGTTCTAGTGAAAGGTGTTCCTGCCTGTGGTGGGTGGTTAGAACTAGATGGTCTTTCAGGTCCCTTCCTACCCAAACCACCCTATGATTCCATAAGTTCAAAAAATCCAATCTGGGGCTTAAAGAATACTTCAGGAACAGCCATTCCTTCTCAGAGACTTCCAGAGACTAGGATCTCTTTCAAGAGCTGCTGGAATAAGAATAGGGTGCCAGGATGTTCTGATCATAAAATTCAAAACAGGGAAAACTAAAAAACCCATGAGCTAACAGCAAACAGCTCGTGAAATACCAACAGATCCTGCTGCTCTCTGGACTAACCCAAGTTCCTGTAATGGATTTATTTCATGATAGGCATTTCATACAGTCACAACAGTGAGGGCAGAAATACAGACCTAAAGAAAAGCATGATAGGGAGAGAGAGAGAATTTGGGAGGTCCAATCTAGAAACAAGGCCTGGGGCCTTTGTCGTGGCTCTCCCAGAGGATGCACAGCTGTATCCTGCACCTTGGCCCACAGGTTTCAGGGATTGCTTTGCCTGTTGACCAGCTGAGGTTATGTTTCTGTTGCAGTTAACATTCAATACAAAAGCTGTGAAGTTCCTGTGATTTAATTTTGTCATTATCACCCGAGGGCTCCGGAGAACTTAATGCCAGGCTCTGACAGGGAGCCATGGAGGGTGCAGGCAGCTGTGAGCCATCCAGTGAGAATGCTGTGAAACCCGTTGTGAATGTTTCTATTCTGTTCATTTAGGGTGTGAATTACGTCCAGTATTTAATGTGGATGATGATGTCTGATGCAACAGGGACTTTTGACTTAGCACAAAAACCCTTTTCATAAAGTGTTTGGTCCCCCTTCTTGCAAAGTTCTTACAACTCCAAGTTGTAAGCGAAGAGCATAAAATTCACACTGATCTCTTCAATTCCTTTTTAAGCATCCTTAAATCCAGCGCTTTTTTTCCTGTTATACATTGTACTTTTTATAGTTAAAAGTAATTTTAAAGCAAAAAAGAACATAAACAATATACACTGACTCTTGACACTCCATTGCTTTTTTAAACTAGAATAATAAAAATTTGCAAATGAACAAAAGAGTGGGAGGAAGATATCTGATTTACAATGTTTTTGAGATAAAGAACACTATAAAAAAAGATCAATGTGAATAATAAAGCATTGTTAACTGAGTCATGACATTTCTATTCTCAGTGAAGATTTGAACAGTAGAGCTCTGCAAATGAGCACCTTGTGCCATTTTCAAAGTGGGAGGAAGACATATAATTATAATTTTTAAAGTGAAGAGAATTTAAAAAAAAATCTCTGTGAAAAAGTTTATTGAAAAACATATCGACATATCAATATGACATAAATTACTTTAATTTTTATTAAACTAGGAGGGGGGAAAACCTGTTTTTGAAGACTGGCTGCAGAAGGCATTCCTTGAAAAGAATTTTCTTTATTAAAAACTCTTTTGCTAAGATGAAACAGCACTGAATGTCAGCACTACCGTATATTTATTCTGTAACTCTTCCAACAGCTGAGATCTATAAAAGAAACATATTTTCAAAACAGTTTTAACCTCCATTGTCTTGATCATTCGTATTAACATTTTTCATGTCACCTATTGAAATCCCTTAAAGGAACCTTTTATTCAGTCAAAATTAATGAAGCCGTTTTCTTACACAGCGCCCAAAAACGAAAAAGGACATAATGTTGTGCGTTTTATTTGACATACGTTTTCTGCCATTTCACTTAGTTGTGTGATGAGAGCAATACTTCATATTTATGCTATCAAATCTGCAGAGAAAAGTGATTTTGAGAGAGAAGAAAACTAACTCTGCTCTTGCTGTGTGTGCAATTTAAATCCACAGCAAAAATACAGCATTGGTCAGATTACTCCAATTGAGTCATTTAGTGCTTTGGCATTCCTGAAGTTAGGGCCCAGCTGTGAAATCATAGTTGGGGCCAAACATTGCTGTTAGGTGAGTGCACATGGCTCCCATTTTCTTCAAAGGGAATGACACACATGGCCAGTATTTAACTTTCACCTCTTCCATTCTTCAGCTAGCAAAGCCAGAACCAACTGAGTATATGCAGGCAATTTAACAGATTTAAGAATATAATCAAGATTTTCCAGGACTTAATAGTGATTTGGGATATATAATTCAATACACCTCAAAACGCAGATGCTCAGCATACTCTGAAAATCAGGCCATCTCAAATGCCTTACTTTAAGCAGGTAAAATCATAAATTACTCTGACTATTTTGGTCATTGGATCCTAACAAACTGGGTGTAGGATAGCTTTTCAAAGTCATAAGCTCCAATTTCTGGCTTGGTTGGGATGCCTGGGAGATTTATGACATCTCAACCTATTTTGTGTCCTGTTTGCACACATTTCAAGCCTGCCATTACCATTATGGGACTTGAACATAGTGCAGGTGCTCTTCTGCAGCAACTGACCCCTTGAGAAAATCAAAGCCCTGGCTCTGCAGGTCCCCTGGGATGGATGGACTGGGCTGTTGGGATGGCCGACAAGACTTTTCAGCTTAAGTGCCACAGAGAAAGAAAAGAATTCATCCTAAAAATCTAGCTGCCCCATGCTGTATGCAGATCTTCATTTCAACTCAAGGTCAAGTGGAAAACTTTCCTACCATCCTTGCTGACTCTCCTCTTCACTTTCCTCCAACTCCATCTGTTCCTCACCCATCTCCTTCGTTCCACACTCGCCTCCCTCTTCTTCCTGTGTCCATCTGTTCCCTCCTTCCTCGACACAAGTTGGGGAAGGGAAGTAAATTCAGTCATTCACTGAACAGATTTCAAGATGAACCCCCTCCCTTTCCAGTTCTAACTTCATTCATCATGGTAAAAATTATAATGAATAGAAATGTTGAAGGTGAAAATTTATTAGGGATTGTGTTGCTTTCTTATATGAAAAGCAGTTAAAGCTGCTTATAAACATTGGCTTCATTCATTTTTTCTTAATATATGGTATAATTAGCAAGAAATATTAGTGGAAGTGCTTGCTATGCAGTCCATCAACACATGCCTGTCAGAGCTTAGGATCTGGGCCAAAAGTTTTTGCCAGTCCTGTGATAGATTTATAATAAGCCTATAGAAGGCTTTACAGTTAGCTGGGTCACTAATTCATGAAGTTAAAATGTATGCAATGAGGTCAAAAATTCACTATTGATAAAATACCTCCTCCTGGGATTGCACCATTAGCTTTGTTACTGCAACAGCAAAATAAAGTAAACCCAAAGCTCCTGTGAATTACCAGTCCATCATCGTAAATCAGAAGCGAAGCACTTGCACAAGTTCATGATGTCATATGAAGCCCAAGATGTATTTATAGCCTTGTGTACTATTTCCTGTTTCCTTACGGCAAAAATAAACAGTCTAAATCCCCTGTATCCTTATGCCTGAGCTCAGCAAATGTAATGGCACAAAGCTATGAAAGCACCTGTGATATATTGGTCTAGAGCAGCTCACTTCTGGTCAGCTGTGGCGCCCACTCTCCCTCTGGCCTCTCCCACGTGGATGAGAGCAGTTCCCGTGGAGTTTGCTCCATCTGCTCCACTCACCGTAGGGATGGTCCCACACCCCCTCCTACTTTCCCTCCCTGACACTTGGAGAGAGAAGAAAAGAAGGTTTAGGCGTTTAAGCCCCAGGCTTGGAGTGAATGGCCTGGCAAGTGCAGCTGAAGTGGAGGAGCTCAGCACCACAGGGACCTGGGGCATCTTGTCCACCAAGACTGCTTAGTACTGGAGATTGGAGCAAAGGCTGAAATTTCCTCTCTCTTCATTTGCTGATGATTGTGAAATCTCATCTACTGTTTCTGTGGTGTTTGGACATAGATGATGCCCTACATTTCATTGCATGCCTCACAGCACTCAGATTTTCTGTTTCTGCCTGAACTGCTGTGTTTGACAGTGATTCTTCTTCACTTCTTCTCAGATGAAACTTTCTCTCTTAGCAATTTGTTTTATTTTTGGCTTCCTTTCCAGAAATGAGACAGAGGATAACAGTAACAGGGTACCATCCCATGTAGCCTCCCCATGCAAAGAAGTTCACTTGCTTCTGTTTGACCTCAAAGCTATAACTCCTGAAGTCAATGACTGTCACTAGGTGGCTGAGGATGACAGCTGTGCCAAAACACATTTATTCACATTTATCTCTCTGCAATTTTTTTTTCTCCCACCAAGACAGCCGCACCAGCTCCCTGCCTCTCCTGGCACTCCCTGGGGTGACACCAAGCAGTGAGGACCATCCAGGTAAGCCACTGGCCCTGTGCATGTGTCACATTGTGCAGAGGTACCCCTGGCATCCCCTCACATTGCTGCTGGAAGACAGTTATACCCCTTAAAATAGCAAGAAAAAGTATTTTGTTTTTCTTTTCACTTTTATTTTTTAAAAAATGCCTTTTGAAACATGAGGTTTTGGTTTCATTTTGCTATGAGTCTTTTCAAACCGAGTGAGTACATATCAAGACGTTATATTTACAAGTCATTATCCATAAGGTCTCGTGTAGCTTTGCCTGCCCCATATCAGGACTGAAGCTCTTTCGGTGATGAGCATGTGGTATATTAAACAGTCAGGTAGTGACAGCAGTGCATGGGATAACAAGTGGCAAGGAGAGCAGCCAGGCATTCCTTTGGTTCTCTTGCTGCACTGATACACTAAGATGCCTCACAGCGAAATTAAAAAGTTACATATCCTAAACTGCTAGGGTTTTCCACACAGTTTAACACTGACCCTTGAGACTCTGCCACAGGGCGAAGGGTCACTGCCAGGGTGGGCTGGGAACAAATGCCACTGGTGGGTACAGCCACAGGCTCCTTTGTCCTTTTCTTGTAAGAGGTGGGTGAGCCCTACCATGGTGATAGATCTGTTCCTTTCAGTGGCATCTCCCCCTAACCGGTTGCTCCAAGAGCTATTTGGACTAGCCAGAAGTTACAGTCTACATCCAGCAGAACAGAGCACTTCTTACTCCCTCATCTCTTATCAAAAAGAGACTCAGAATTGATATATACCTCATATAAAATCTAATTTCGAAAGCATGCTGGGAAACTCCAGCCTCCTGTTCTCCAGGACTGCAAGATGCTGGTTTGTGTCTAAAGGCAATGAAGAGAAATAGAGGTCAGGGGACCTACTCCAAATGCCAGTCTTGGTATCACTGCTCCTCCCTATTAACCAGAGCAATGTGAGATTGACATCAGTGGAAAGTGATTACTTTGTGCTTCCATGAATTTAGACACTGCAGTCAGCCATCTGAATTGCCCAACCACATACACACACACACACAAAAAAAAAAAAGAAATTCCATGTGAGTATTGAGACTATCTTTAATACAAACATGGGTGAACAATCCCAGTCTTCTACTGCAACAGCCAAGGCGACTCCCAGCTTCCCCATATGAGGAATAAAGTTGCTACTTCACGATACTATTTAAAAATGGCACATTGTGGGGGTGTACCTTTAGCTGCCTCTTCCTAACAGTCTAACACTGAATAGTCTGAGATTTCTTCATCATGATGCATTTATTTTGCCCTTTAAATTCACTTCAGTGCATGATTTCTACATGTTAAAACCACAGAAATTTATGCACATCTGATGATGAACACAGACTCTTAAAAGAAGCAGCAGTTGGACCCTCTGCCCATCTCTCATTGTAATTTAATTTTTTATGGTCTCAATTAACTGTTGTCATAAATAATATCAGTTGTATATATTTTTAAAGTTTATATGGCTCCACTTGTTTGTTTCAAACTCTCCACCTACTACTCTTCCATCCAGCAACAAACTATAATAGGGGGGAAAAAAAGGCTAACCACCTTTTTTTTATGCTGGTCTAGCATAATCTTTATTTCTTCAGACACTTTGTGCAAACATTAAATTGATAAAAGACATAATGTAGATGGACCCACAGCTGAACTGAAGATAATTGCATAAAAATGAAATGGAGACCTATAATTGTACACTGCTTTAGCCTCTCCCGCAGTGTTTTCTGGAAGCAAGGATCTCACTTGTCATAGCAAGTTGCTTGTTACGCTGATTGCATGAAGACTTGATCTAGCTGTACAAGACAAGTATAACATTACTGAAAGGGAGCTTTTCAAACTAAGAGTCTGACACTAAAATGTACTGTATTTTCCAAGATGTAGTATGCTTTAACAAACAGAAGAGTCCTTGAGTGACAGCTTTTGTTACCCTTTTGTTTGATGGTGCTGTATTGAAAAATTCAGGTTATGTCTATGCCTTTCTATTTCTGGTTTTGATTTCTCTTCAACAGCACTTCAAGAATAAAAATTGACTCGAAGCATGAATAGTAGAAGTCGGTGGATAAAGTAAATGTTAGTCTGGCATTTACTGATTACTTCTGTCTGACTTTTTTTTCAGTCTCTCTTGTTGAATTCTTAAATGCATTCCATGGTCCATTGTATTGTTGCAGAACTGGGGAAGTCAACAGATATATTGTGAAGTAAAACATATCTAATTTAGATTTATGGGCCAATTATAGAAAGTTGAAAATGATTGTCATTCTTGCCTAAGCCTTTCAATCTGATCTGTGTGTACTCAATGGCTCAGCCTGTGTGTAGCTGAGTCTGGACAGGCAGAATTCATTTGTAAGACTGGCACGTGATTAATAGGTGAGGCATGTGTCTTTTGGACTCCCAAATCAATTATCATCCAATAAATCCAATGCAAAAGCAGGACATTACTTCCTCCAGAGCTCTGCTGCTTCAATTAGCATGACTTTTCCTGGAGATGGTTTGTTATTGAATGAAAGTATAGGAAAACTTGTGGTATGTCATTGATTTATAAACACTGGAAAGCAGCGGTTACTGTACATGTAAGTACATCCAGAATGCATAAGTTTTCACATTTTGGACTGAAAAGGCTGGCCAAGAAGTCAGAGAGGAAAAAGGAGAGCTATATTTACTTACTCTGGGGGGAAACCATCAACAAATCATCATAGATGGGCAAAACTAGACATGCACAGCCTGGGATGCTGGTTTCCTATGACCAAGGGTACAACCTGCAAGGGAGAACTTGCTGTGCTTTGTGCTGTTGCGTCACACACAGTGGAGCCACTGCCTCTCTGCCCTTCCCAAGTCTCACCTGTGGCTTTCCTTCATCATCATGCTCACAAAACCTGACAGCCATAGGTTTCTGAGACTGCTGTCTTATTCTCTCCTTTCCTCTACTTCTCTCCATCCCATCATTCTCTCCCTGCCTGAGGCCAACTTGTAAACTCTCCAGGACGGGGAAATTCCACATTTCCTTCATAGTAGACTTTGTCATTATTACCAGTTCAAACTCAAGTCAATGTATCTGCCAACACACAATTGCAAAACAGTGATTTGAATTTAAAATGAAAATGAAAATGATAGCTTAGTATTTCTGCATATCCTCTCCTAAGGTCTTACTCTACTAACCTCTACCTTTCTACATATTTCATTGACATGAAACCTGACAAAGAGAGGAAATTTAAATTAATTGTTCACTCATTCTATGTGTAAATAGAATTACAGAAGTCATAGAAGAATGAGCTTGGAAGGGACTTTTAGAAGTCACCTTATCTGCTTGTGCCACAAACCAGGATTAATTGTGCAGTAAGAGCAGGTTGTTGGGATCCATGCCCAGCTGAGCTCTACACACTTCCCCATCCTTGCTGGGGACTACTCTGGTGCTTTACACCTCCCATGGTGAGGAACTTGTTCCCTATGCAATTCCAATCATCCTTGCTGCAACTTGTTGGCAGTGACCTCTTGTCCCTTTGCCTCTGTGCCCTGCTGGGAGGGGATGGGTTATGGCTTCTCCATTACCCTGGCTATGAAGTGGAACACAGAATCCAGCACCATTCTTTTCCTTCACCAGGCAACCAAGACCAGGTCCCTCAATTTCTGCTCATACAGAAGTTCGTCCAGCCCCTTCACCACTCACCACAGCTCCAGACACCACTTAGACATCAAATCCTTGCTTGTCCCCACTTCAAGCCTTGTGGTCCCAGTGGTTTTTCACTTTGTAATTCATCCATCCTATCCCCATTCCCTCCTTTTAGCTGAAAGGATACTGGGGAACAACTGTAGTCTCATCAAGGTTTCACTCTCTGCCAGCCTTTCCTTGGCTTTTCTTTCTGTCAGAGATCAAAGATACCTGGAAAACAAGATATATGCAGGGTCTCTCTTCAGGGTCCTTGCAGTCAAGTGCATGTTAACCACTTCAGAGCACTTCCTGCTCCTCTCAGAAAGTAGTACTTGCAAAACTGAGTTGTTTGTAAAGATTGATTTTCTGTATGTAGCTCAAGAGCAAGCATATCACAAGATTTAAGTAAGATAAAAAGTGAGGCTGTGCTTGATGTGAGGTGCAGGAGTTAATCAGCTGTAGATAAGAACTGATGAGGTTTTATCATCCCCGCCACAGAGAGAATGACTGTGTTTCTTGGCCTCTTGATCACTTCAGAGAGTGAGTGAAACTATATATCAACCCATGTTTATCTGTGCCTGAGAAGTTCTTCAAGAATAAATTGAACTCAGAAATCTTCTTAACCTTTCCCCTAGTTGGGGCTTAAAATTAAGCTCTCCCTCTGGTTTTTGAGCTGCCTCTCTGGCACGCTGACAGCATGTGAAGTATCCCATCTCCTAGCTGACTTCCAGGCCAACAACACAAGTGGGGATGAAGTTATGAAATAAGGAATCTGGATGTTAAACAGAGACCATCTGGCTTTCTTTGCTACAAGATTATGAGCCATGGTGAGCTGGCACATCTGCATCAAGGTACCACTTACATGCGCATTGTTGGCTGTAAATTTAGGGAAATAGAGTTGCTGTTGAAAAATAATAAGATAAGTGTCGTTCCTTCTTTTATATCACAAATTGAAGTTAGGATAACTTGCTCAAAATAGATGTCAGCTGAGGCAGTAGTTCTGTTCTCTCTCAAAACCTGATCCCACCCAGTGGAAACAAATTATTACTTAGCCTGTAAATCCACTGAGTTTAAGAGAAAACCTTAGATGGCAAGTTCACAAATACCTGTGCTATGAATAAACCTCTGTAAAGAGACTGAAATCACTAGGTAAGAAGGGTTAGGCCTTGGAAGTAAACAACTGTGGGCTTGGAAATTTGGCATATGTTATTCTTTTAGATCTCTGTCTTGGTATCACAGTCGACTTTTTTCCCTAATCCCACCAGACGACCAGCTTACAAATGAAAAACACACAGATGAAAAGCCTATGAAAGGTATTGTTATGAGTTCTGTCGCAGAATTCAGCATCACAGACTCTTCATCAAAGGGCACCAAAAATGAGAAGAAATTGTCAGATGCGAGCAGATCATCCATTGCCTCCCTGGAGAAATGCAGAGAATTCACTTACATTGAAGATGACGCATCAGTACATCAGAGAGACAGTGACGGTATGTTTTATAAAACAGATCACATTTGAGCTGATTTCTAAATAATGCCCATTGCAAAAGAACTATGTGTATCCAACTTGAAATTACATGTTGAACAGGAGGTTCAAGAACATCGCCAAAAGCAATGTTAAGTTGCCCTGCAGACATTTGTGTGATAGATGAGATTCTCTAGAAGATGATCTTAAATTGTCAGTGATATTAAAGTCATACAAGAGGAGCTTAGAGCTTATTGTGCCACAGAACATTTGTACTTCAGTAATGAGTGTTTGCACAGAGGTACCAGTGTCAGTATCAAATAAATGCTATCCCTGATTATTCCAGTGGATGTGAAAAAAAAGCTCTGTGAAGTATTTCAGAATTTTCTTAAGTGTGCCTTTTGCAATAATGGATTAGTGTGTTATATCCAATGGAGCTGGGATCTATTTTCTATAGCATTTAACAAACTCCTAAATACAGACCAGCACAATAAAGTGCCATGCTCTCCAGGAATCATTAACATCTCTATATTATCACTGATCCTGTATAAAAGGGATGTATCTGATAAATTTATTACAATATACATAATTTCAATGAAGTATCTAAGTATGTGTTTTGTTTAGGGGACTTGTCCTCTAGTCCAGACACTCCCTATTTTCTGAGTTTGCTGACTATCTCAACCATTACTGGCACACAGGTGTATACCATGTGATGCAAATAACATATTTCATACTCCTTAAGGAAACTAAAAGTGAAGGAAATTAGCAACAAAAAAATCACAATCTGTGCTCAATTAATAATGTTAAGGGCTGGACAGAAGCCAAGAAAACCAAAGGAAGCCAGATTTGTCGTTGTCACTGCATACTCAGCTCACTCTACTCTGACAACTTACTGCTTATCCTACACACATGAGGCCAAATCCTGTTTTCTGGTGCATGAAGAATCTCTGAAGGCAGAGGAATAGATGAGGAAATTGATGATTATTTTGTTCCCTGCACTCAGGGAGGAGCTTATAAGTCTCAGAAAGGGTGACCAGCGTGGCTTCAGTGAGCTTTGGACCAGGGTTGTTCAGAGTATCATCTGTGTGAGCAGAAGCCACTAAACAAGAGCAGGAAAATTCAGAGATGAGGCAGGCTAGCAATATTATTAAAAATTCTTCTTTTGTGTTAATTAATCTACTAATGTAGAGAATGAGAGCTGAGGTCATTGTTCTCACTGAGACAAACACAGTGATGCTGTTTGGCAAACAGCAGGGAAAACAGAGGGGAAAACAGGAGATTGCATCTTCTTTTATGCAGTTTGTGGCTAATTTATTTTCAAATATATAAATGAATGCATAGGAATGGATGTTTAATTGCTAATATCTATTATTTATATACATTACCCCACTTAAAACAGGACCAAAAAGCCTCACACATGCAGATTTTTCAAAATGTGTTACATCCATTATCACAGTTCATGGTGTGTGCTCTGATGGGAATTTAAAAGCATCTTTACTGCACATCACAGAGCCTGTGCTGAAACATTACTTTATTATTAAAATCTTGTGCTTTTTGTGTGCTCTCTTTTCTGGATGAAGCCCTAAGAATCATATCTATTCTCTCCATATTACATAAGCACCATTATTGTTAACACATTTAGGGGAAAAAACCTGTTATTAGAAAACAGATCTTTGGAGATGGAAAAAAATATTGAAAAATCCTTAATTAATATATAATTTTGAATTCTGTCTCTCACATCTATATATAGGGAGGAAATTTCATAAACATAAGACATCTAAAAAGAATAGTCTTAATTACACCAAGGACTGCTGAATAAAATTATTACATTTTCTACAGTGTAAATTTCATAAAATTAAATGCAGCGATGTCACCTTATTAAATGTTTCAATTTTATAATTATTTCAGTTCATTTAGTTAGAAAAAAAATATAAGCATGAATTTACTAAGTATCACTGAAATCTAGTCATTCTGATTTAACAGAACTGACTTAGAAGTTAGTTGTGCTTGTCTGAACATAAATAGGTCTTGATATATTTAAATAAGTATCAAAATTGATTATAACACTCGTGATGAAACATCACTTAGAAAGAAGTTTAATCATATGTTATTTATTCTTGCTATCTGCTTTAACTGCTTTTTTTTAAATAAAGAAGCTGGAATTTTTAAATTTTGTTTTTCATCAAGAAAGCTTTCTTAAAAAAAAAAAAAAAGAGCATAATTCCGGAAACTTCCTGGCAGTGAACTTAATGTTATGTGAGATAGAAAATGCCACAACAGAACCAATGCAGTTGAATGAGTTCACAGTTAGTCATCCTAGGGCAAGAAATGTGGTTATAACCATATGCTTTCTTGAAAGAACCAATGAAAAGACATTCATATTGTTGAAGGCATTTTTCCTTTCCAAAAACAAGAAGGGGGGGAAAAAAAAAAGGAAGAGAAAGGTCTGGGTCTTTGCGCTCCAACTGGATTCACACAGTAGGAATCTCACACCTGCTGCACCCGAGCAGCCTCCCCAGATGCTGGAGGCTGAGTGTGGGGAGGCAATTAGTGGATTTTTGGAGGGAACAAACATAACACAAAGTTTTAGTCATGGTGATCAAGTTTTCAGGAATATTCACTGGCTACAAACACACATCCTAGATGACCTATTTTCCAAACTTCTTGTCTCCTCTGAAAAATTGACATTTGGGAATGAAAAGGTGAGACCCCCATTTTGGTGGACAGGTAGAGAGACCCTGGGCTGAGGCTTGATGTGCACACTGCCCTTTGTGAATGCTCTTCTCCAGACCTACTCTCCCTCCCTGTCATTGGCTAGACACTAAATATTTTTAGTGCAAACCCTTGTGAAATTTCACATGAGCTGGTGTTGTGGTTTAATCCCAGGCAGCAACTCAGCCCATCAATCACTGCCCCTCTGTAGAATGGGGGAGTCAGAAGAGTACAAGTGAGAGAACTCATGATACAGCTTAATGGGACAGAAAAGGAAGAAAATAATAATAATGATAAAAGAATCAGAATATACACAACAGGTGATACACATTGCAATTGCTCACCACTCTCTGACTGATGCACAGCCAGTTCCTGAGCAACAACTCCTGTTCAGTTTCTCCCTGTTTTATGCACTGAGCATGATGCCATATGGTCTGGAATATCCCTCTGGCCACTTGGGGTCAGCTGTCCTAGCTGTCCCTCCCAGCTTCTTGTGCCTCTCCAGCCTCCTTGCTGCCTGGGCATGAGAAGTTGAAGAGTCCTTGACTTAGTATAAACTCTGCTTAGCAACAACTAAAAAATCAGTGTGTTTTATCAACATTATTCTCATCCTAAATCCAAAACACCGCACTGTACCAGCTAAAATTAGCTCTATTCCAGCTGAAACCAGGAGAGTTGATCAGGCAGAACATGCAGCAACACAAACCAGCATTTCCAAACTCCTGCAAGGCTGCAAAGGTCCCTCAGAGCATCCACGCTGACTGAAACCCTTTAAGAGTATAGAATCATGGACTCTTTAGGTTGAGAAATTTCTTTAAGATCATTGAGTCTAACCACAAAGTTGGTCCAGAGTACTTGCCCCTCTGAACTTCGCTGCCACAGAATATTTCCATTCAATTTATTTTCATGCAGCTGTTGTTTTTCCAGAACAAACAACATAAAAAACAAAGGTTTCATTGGCCTCTATGGAAGTGGTTATCATCAATGTATTTTTAGCCCACCCTTTGTGCTGCTTTCCATCTCATTTCTATGTAGTCACACTAACCTAAACCTGAGTTTAGCACGCCCTTGTTCTCATGTCTCCCTGCTTTTCCTCTCTCTTAGATGAATGTGCAACACTTATCCTGGCCTGCTTATTCTGCCAGTTTTGGGACTTTCTTATAATGCTGCCTGATACCTGTGAACATTGGCTGACCGATACCTGTTGTCCATCCAATAGATATTACCAGACCTCTGATGAAGACCTTGGAAACAACGACTGCAACTGTGACTGTGACATTGATTGCAGCCTTTTTGAGTCCTGCCATGAGACTGGGGAATGCCTGGAACTTGCCATGGAGATTTCTGAGGTCTGCTATCGTTAATAGGAAAATATTTGACAAAATTCTTCAATATTACCTGAAAGTGAACTGGCAGATTACAAAGAAGATTTTTTTTAAAAGATATTAATAATACCCAGAGATTTTGCCAATGAGGACTATGTGCATCTTGCTGCTCCCTCCCTGGAGGTCTGTATATCGGTACTATTCTGGTTGTGTGATTTCACAAACTGCTGAAACCAATAAAGGACAAAAAAGGGTCTTCCCTTTTGCATATATGACAACAGAATTCCTAGGTGCCAAGTGTGTTCAGTGCTTTACCCACTGTCAATCCAAGGCTTTTATAGACCTGTAATTCCTTTAAATGCAGATTTTCCCATTCATAAATACAGGACAAATTAGAACATTAATTTAGGCCTGATATATATATTAGTTCATCTTCCTAATGGATTCATACCTAAACATGTACTACACATTGTTGATTATTATTAATAATTTATTATATAGCATCATTTTATAATTAAAAATTTATTTATTCAATCTCTTAAAACACACTTATACACTCAGTTCAGGTAGAAAAGAAAGTTAAATGAATTAGAAACCATGCTACTGGTAATTACAGCAAATGTTGCTAAAATCTCCAGTGAATTTTGTGGAGGAAGCATTTTCACAGGGTAGTGCCATTCGACAGTGTATTAATGTGCGTGCCTATGGTTATGTAATAACAGGTTATGCCTATTGTTCATTAGTTATAAGAAAGGGCTCCTTAAGTGTAATTAGCCTAAATGGGAATTGACTGCATGCTTCCAGAGGAGAATTACTCCGTGGACAGGCAGTAACTCCTTTCCTTGATTTTCATTTGTGAGATTTCTGCAAGCAGCAGAATATTGTCACCTATTTTAGTGCAAACAGGCATCTCCACCTGTGCACAAAAGATTACAAAATGACAGTATCTATCCTGGCTATGCTTTCAAAGTCCCTCTACCTCTTTTCTGATGGCAAGTCTGATTAATAAAAAGGAAATACATATTGCATATTACACATATGACAACAAAAGCATGTAAATTCAGCTGCCTGAGGGTGCAGAACACAGGTATTAAGCACAGAGGAAAATACAGAGTTGCTTGCTCATATTAGACATTTATAGATTAACACTAAAGACAGTGTTTACTTTGTATAGGCACTAAAACTTCTTCCCCAAGCCCTGCTGATCTCAGTGCAGAAGTGACTGGGGAATCCCAAACAGGGATCCTGGGCAAGATCCTGGGATATTCAGCATGACTGAAATCATCAAAGCCTCTTGTTTATTAAATACTTAATGGGGAAAAAAAAATCATGTGAATCTCTTTCCATTCACGCCACATCTGGAAAATTTAGGTTTTCAAAAAAATCAGAAGTAAGAAGTAGAACTACTAACAGTCTTTGCATAAATGTCTTACAAAACTTAGTGACCAGAAGAAAACAATGCATGGAGCAGCCCAGCACACCTCATTTCTGTGCACCTTCCAGGACATTGGTGGGGAACAGAAGAATTTTGTTTATTTTAATTGCGACATCATTTTGTGAGTTGCAGCCTCCTAAATGAACACTATCCTTAGTCCTTCACTGTCACACTGGTGTCAGCCTGCTGGCTGGATCTGGATCCAGACCCAAAAGCACTACCCACCACCACCCAGAAGGCGCTGGTTTGGGACACCCAATCCAGTATGGACAATGTTGAGTTTTAATTACTCAGATTTATGATCTTAAATCTTCCAACTAAACTCACAACTAAATTCTCAGCGCAATGCATCAAGCCACAGAGGCTTGGATCATTCTATCCTTTCTACCACAGGTCCTTGACAAAGTGGTGTGTGGGTATGAATGAATAAAAACACTGACCCAAGACGCTTAAGAGTTAGAAAAAGGGACAACTTGTCCCACACACCAGTTCTTAGAGAAGTACCAGCTGAGATGCACATTGGCAGTCCTTGATCTTGATGTCACTGTCCAAAAAGGGAGATTTCATGCACAATGGCTGAAACAAGTCCAAGAGAGGAAACCAGAGAGTGGCATACCCCAAAATGTTATCAGTGAGGGACCCAGAGATGGGGAGCTTGTCTTGCAAGCCAGGATCTCTTGTTTCAGTTCTGAGCCTGCAAGGTAATTTTCATTGACCATACTGGGGTCAACCATGGCAAGTGAGGTCTCCATTCAGCTGTGGGGCTGAATTGAGGACTATTGCCATGTGGAGGATTTTTCCAACTCTGTCCTAGGAATGATTATTCAGAAGATTTTTTTTTCATGTTATAATCCATAGGTTGGGATACTGAGGTCATGTTTACTATAGAGCAGGGATAAGGTCAAGACAGAATTACAATGGTCATGGCCATAGCCATGGCTAGACAGGATGTCCCAACAATATGAATGGAATCACACTGTGGGATATATTGAGGGCTGCTGTTGTAGTGGATGGTGGTGTTTTAAATAATGCAGCAATATATCTTTGCTTACAGTGTACAATGGCACATTGCTCAGTTTCCTGCTTTAGGAAGTAGATTTTTAGAGACCTTCTGTATGAGCAATGAAACCTTGAAAAACATGCTATGTCATACAATGCAGCAGAACAGCAGCTTATGATGTCTTTCTTTTCTGACAAAAAAATTGTTATTTGCAACATTGTTTTTTCATGACACATAGAAACCCTTTAATATATTGACACTAGGGAAAGTCAGACAGAATTTTCCATTAACTATTCCAGAAACTGGGTTTCCTCTTTGAAAAGCCATCCTATTCCCACACTAAACTGACTTCCTAGGGCAGAAAAATACCCATTTATCAGATCTGAACATGGGTAGACATTCCAATGAAACATTAACATTTGGAACAATTCAAGACGGTCTCTGTATTTTCTGTTTACTGGGAAGGAAGGTCTGAGTGCCTGAGTAGGAGGCGTTTGGGTGGATGGCTGTTTGGAACATGTTGGGCTCAGCTGTGCTCCCAGGAGATGTCAGTGTGTGAAACCAGCTCCTCAGAACAACAAATAGAAGTTACCATTTTGCAAGCGGGAACATCTCTCCGACACGACGCCTCTCCTCAGCACCAGGAATGCGCTGACAGATTGGCTGGGGGAAGAGAGAGACAGAGATAATAATGAAGAGCTGTATTGCTACCTACTACAGGAAGGGCCCATGGGATGCTCTCTAAGGATCTCCTCCTGGAAATGACCCAACAGTCTCACCCTTGAGGCAAAAATGTCTTTTCACCTCCTTTCGCTGTGTTCTCAGAACACAACACAGATTAAGATGTAAACTTTAGGAAAAATAAATTTGCTAAATATGGGAAAAGCCTCAGGGTGCTTCCAAAAAGTTGAAGATGAGTTATCTCTAAGAAAATTAAATTTCTCTGACTGACCATGAGCCCTTCCATAATGTCATTCTGGTGCCTTACTCTCCATACACACTAAATGGGGGGCTAACAAAAATTATCCTCTGTAGGGATGGAGCATATTATATTACCTCATTTAACCTATTCTGCTTCCTAAAGCATTTTGACCATCCATACTCTCTCAAGCTATCATCATCTAGAACAATCAACATCTTGCAAATGTCAAGACAGTGCACAACTCTGCCTTAACCCCAGTGCTGCTTAGGGATTCAAGCTGAGTGATACAGCTGAGCTCTAGAAGACTTTGGTTCTCAGGAAGAAAGCAAAACAGGAACAACTGATATGTTTGCAATTGTATTTCTCCTACTATGCTTGTACAGTATCAAAAATGTTCAATAGTGTTGGACTAAGAGTGAATGTGTCTATTAAATTTTCCTTTTAATTACATGAAATGGGTAGTTCCATTGCTTTCATCTTCATCTATTTGGGTTCTCTTAAATGCAAGGTAAGTATCCTATTATGCAAGAAAATTAGTTTACCAAGCAGACTTGGATTTCCAGGCACTGCTCCATTATAATTCACTGTAACTGACTATTAATCATGATTAATAATCTATCATTCCTGTGGCTTAATTTTTTTTTAAAGGAGGAAATTGCTGGGAAACTACACTTTGTCTTAGCATACTTCATATAATTGCACAATGGAACAATTCTATGGAATTCATTATTCTGCTGGTAATGATCTAGATTTCCTTAACATTGCACACGAATGGGAATCATTACCATCTGATGGATGTTCCATGGCCTGTGCAAAATGAGTTGGTGGGTGCAAGCCAATTCATAATGGATGTGTGCCCATATCACAAAAAACACCTTCATAATTGGTACCCTTAGGAAAAACACCAAGGTCTGAGTGTAAACAAAGCACTTGCTGTCCCAAGAGCTCACTCTTCTGTGGTCAGAGCTGAAGCACAATAGAAAGAGCAATGCTGAACTGCATCTGTTGCCTGTGTAAAGGGCTTCACTCTCCTGAGGTAGCAGTTGGCATCTTGGATCCTCTGTATAAATAAGGAGAAAATTCACTCTACAGGCCCACACTCATGCCTCTTCCTCCCACGCTCATTAAAGTCATCGTGGAGGCTGTGCAAGTGTAAAATGGAACAGAGATGGTCGCTGTTATAGCTCAAATTTGTCTTCTTTCTAAATGTATCCAGAAGAAGATATAGTGTCATTAAAGGATAAGTGTCTGCTCACCAATCCTCATTAGAAATCTGAGAAATCTACAAATCAGAAAATGCTGAAAGCCACTGACTTACCATCTCCTAGTGCTTTCCAATAATCCACTGCTCCCCTTGTATGGAAGAGGGACCAGGGACTCCCAACAGACCAGTTCATAGGTCATTAGACTATCCTGCTTATAAAATGAAAGAGAAAAATGAATATATCTCATGAACATTCTGTGATGGCTTTCCTGAGCAAAGCAGCTGAAGTAATAAAGGAATATTGGAAAAGTCTGATTCATTGTTAGAGAATTTTACAAATCAAACAGTCATTCACATGCTCATACCACACTATATTGAAATGACCATGGTACAAAGAGAGGAAAAAAAACCCCACCTTATACAAGTACAGGAGAAAATCACCATCAATATCATTAAAATGCAGACTCAATTTATATTGCCAGTTTTGCCATGATTTCTATAAAGTAAAAAATAATGCCAGAGAGCAGTGAAGAAAATATTATTAAATCAACTGTATAAAAAGCATGAATGATTCCATTAGCAAGCACAGCCGAGAAAAGACAGGATTTAAATCAAATCTAAATATGATAAGACTATACAGGCAAAGTGACATGTCCATTTTAGAAAACATATAGAGAAAAACAAAAGCAGAATTTTGGTTTTATTCTGTAAAACACATACCATCTTAATAGCATTTAAAAACCTGATGGAAGCATCCTGTCAGCTCCTCAGTTTTATACTGTACTTCTTTTAGGTAAGTCACAAATGTGCTGACAATTTAGAGGAACACACTTTGTACACCTCTGTTGCTGGATATTTGCATCATTCATCTCCTCAGAGAGTCAGTGTGCTGTATCACTTGCAGTCATCACAAATTCTTCTACTGAAACAGCAAAGCTGCCCACAGAACCACAATTCCACCTCCTTAAAACCTTTGGGGTGTTGTAACGTGTCTTTGCAGGGAGAGTGAAGCAGAACGTACCGAAGGTTGGTGGTAAATGGGACAGTCAATCATTTAAAATAAAAGGATCAGGTTTTCTAATCTGTTCTCTTTTGGAACAGGAGAACTCAGCCTCCACTTCATGAGCCTTTTCATCAAAACTATCGCCAGAAAAATCTTGCTACAAAAAGCATTTTTTGGATAGTATCATGTCTAACTAGGTCTACTGTATATAAATATATACAGAGAGCGAGATAAAGGATTAAGAAGCAAAAAGAGATTAGGTAGCTTTGGGTAATGTAACTTACAGCAGTTGTTCCCAGCTCATCATCTCTGATTGCTCCATGGGACAGTTTTCCCCTGTCAGGGTACTTTTTGTGATTTCTGCTGCACCAGAGGCAAATGAGCCATGGTATGAAAGCAGGGAGAGCTTTTGCCCTGGGTCCTGGAGCTTTCTGCTTCCTCACACACTGCCCACTCCTATCCTCGTTTACATCCAGGTGGTCTCTCTGATAGACATTTCATTTCTAAGGGATTTCACCATAGTTCAAAATCAGGGGTGGTGAACACACATCAGTATTCATCTTCTCAAAGTTATAATCAAATATTAATCCATTTTAAACCCTCTCTCTTTTTTTTTAACTATGCATTTAAATTTTTCCTGTAATCTATGACCTCTACACACCATAAAGTCATCACTGAGAGGGAAAGCTGGAAAAATCCAGCTACCTTTCCAAATGGAACTCAGAATATATATTTTTAGCTACATTAAGCCAACTGCATGCAGCTCTGCACACTTATGTAATTCCAACATAAAAATAATCCATAATATTCCAAAGGAACAAATCCAATTCTTAGTCATATAAATTTTCATATAATTCCATCAAAACCTATTCCAAAAATGTCTCAGTCTCTCTGAGTGCTAAAGTTGGAACAAAAGAGCGAGTCCTTTAAAATGCCTTTGGAGCTTCCAGGGATGTTAAATCTAATTGCCCTTAGCATAGCACGGATCCACAAAGGTTTTAAGCCATGGAAAATGTATTTTACCTTTATACAAGTTATACTGTGCAAAGTTTATCGTGGCATGGTAAAGTCAGATCTAACACTTCATGCAAGTTTCAGACAGAAATAAATTACCCTTTGATACTTCACTTTGACTAATCAGGACAGAAAAAAGTGCTCCTCATTGCAGACATACAATATTATATTTAATAATATGACACAGCATGGTATGAGATGATAAAATGTCCATTTGTGTACTTGGGTCTATATGCCTACGTAGAAATCCATATTTAGATTCACAGATATTTATAGCAATGTCTCTATGTTCCAAGAAACAAGAAAGGATGGAGAGAAGGCAAAGATTAATTGCAATAGAAACCTTCCTAAGACAAAGCCAGAACCAACATTCTTTGTTATTACCCTTAGAAACTGTGTAATTATCTCAGCTAAGCCTGAGGAGAAATTTTCCAGTGAATTGGTTGTTCATGACAGAGGGATCACTTGCTAAAGCAGATCATGCAACGTCATGTACAAGGTAGCATTGGAAACTGCTCATTTCCCTGGAGGGCTTTTGAAGTCCAGAGAAATAGGAATGACCCAGAGCCTTGCCTGGAAGCCTGGGAAGTCCTGGAGATGCAGGTCAAACCTCTATTCCATTTCATTAAAATATAAAATGAGAACTAGAACAGAAACCTTCCATTTTTCCCAGAGAGAGTTTTCTTTGCCAATCCTTGTACATAAGGTTTTTAATTTTCTAAAATCTGTGTGAATCAGTATTTTTCCTCAAACTTCAGAATCTATGGTGGCAATAAAACCCCCTTATGTGCAACATCTCTGTCAAAACCAGTGTTTCATAGGCATGGGAAGTAACATGTCTGACACAGATTGCTCCTAATATTAAAGACAAAAGAGGGAGAACTACAACACTGTACAGCCTGCCACAGGAAAAGAGAACAAAGGGACCAAGAACAGATTTTTTCCCTCTGAAAACTTTATTTCTGTGGATTTCAGCTAGAAATCTGATCTGCAGCAAGGGGGGCCAAGGGACAAACCATGTTTATAACACAGCCAAGGATGATGTTCCCTCGGCTCAGTCCCCCAACACACTCAACACTCCTAAGCTACATCTGCTCTATAAAGACCCAAGAAAACTTAAGCAGCCTTAAAAAAAGAAATTTAAAAATTTGCAATGGCATGTCTTCTTAACCAACATCATGGAAAAGTCATGCTGCTCTGCATATAGCCTTCAGGATTGTGTCTGTAACACTTGAAATCCTGCCCAAGTCTGGCTCCGCTCGCACTAACAGGTACTCTGTGTGCTTCTGCATCTTTTCCTACAAGCAAATGTTGCAACTTTCCTATTGCGACAGCTGTAAGAGGCATTCACTTTACTCTGTTTTTCCTTAACACTCCCGATTCCTTTTATATCTAGTTGGGAATACACTCAAGCGCTAATGGCACTTGTTCAGCCATCCAGAGAAGGCGCAGCATCGCCTTTCTAGCTATTTGTATTTCTTCATTTTGGCAATCTGAACTTTGCCAAGATCCAAATGCCTGATATTTAACTTAGATTGATCTCTCTTAAGGTCAGAAGGCACCAGTAAAATTACCTGGTAACACAAGATCAGCATCTACTTGGAGAAAGGAGGCTTTAAATCAGTCATTCCTCCCTCTTACTCCTGTAAGCAAGAGGATTCCAGGTGCCAGATAATTGAGTCACCACTGACAGATGAGACGGGTGATAGACCCGCATCCTTATACTATCACTGCTAGTTTGGTAACCTCAAGGGATATGGCTCATACTGCATGATAATGATCTACAGCTGCTGGTGTTTGCTAATTGGTCAGCACAGGCTCTCCTCTGTTTCTGATGGAAAAGTCTCTAGGAGCTGAAGAGAAACACAGGTTTAAAGTTCCAAAGACACCATTTCATGGAAAATGACCGGCTCTGTGGTTTCAGACCATGAACACTTTCAGATTTCAGCCCTAGAGGATGATTCAAGGCGTAGGGAACAGCATCAGTGCAACCCCACACAACAGCAAATAGTCCACACTGCCTTGACAGCTACTTTCAAATCTTTGAATCCATGAGGAAAAAAAGTCTTCAGCAGCTCAAGAAGAAATTACATTAACAAACCCTGTGGAAGCCATTGGTAAGGCAAAGCAAGGAGAGCTGCAGGGGAGCTCAGGGAGTATGGTGACAGCCAAAAAATTCGGAAACTCCTTCAGCAAACAGGAGAGAGACATGCCACCACCCAGGCAGGTCTGACATCAGGGTTTTGAACAGGAGCCTCTGAAAGTTTTTTTTATAAGGCTCCTTTTTGTAAAGCAGGGCACAGCAAATACTCCTTTTAAGGCTTCCATGGAGTAGAACCAGAAATATCCAGCCTTGCAAATATCCTCCCCAGCCAAGCGCAGAGCCGAGACATGCAAAATGAGCGCCCGTCAGCTCTGTGCCAGCGCAACAGAAGGCAGAAGTGCTTCAAGGAACTTGTGACAGGTTCTCTGGATGCACCAATTCGAGACGGGCCAATCCCTGCTTGAAATGTGCAAACTCTCACACTCCTTGGCATGACCGCACAGCCAAAATGCACATTTTTTAAAGGATTCAAAGAAAACACGACCAAAGGGACAGGAACGCAGAAGAATTTGGCAATGGGGAGCAGATGCTTTCTGGGGAGGAGACAGGACATAGTTTGAAAAAGGTTTGAGGGAAACTTTATATATAGAAGTTGAAGGAAGTTGCTGAAATCTGTTTTATGGCAGAGTATCTGACTTACAGAGAGGACTGTACCCTAAACAGTCACACCTAGAAAAGCAACTCTGTGGATATTCACTCAGGGGAGTGAGGCAACTTAAATGGTATAAATATCGGTGCTCTGGTTTACCTACAGCAGCTGCTGCCATCCATCATAAGCCAGGTTATCCAGATTTTGACATCACTGCTCTTTAACAATCCCTCTGGAACCCCAAAGATGATGTAACAGGAATGCCTACAGCCAGCTGGTGTGTGGGGCTGGAGTGGGAAAGTTTGAGAGTGGGGATCCAAATGCATGTAAGGCACAAACAAAAAGTGCAGAGACTCAAGATGAACTCCAAAGTTGCTGTCAAGGAAGAGAACCATGACCATCAGTCATGAGGAGGGAGGAGGTACAGTCCAGGCTTGTTCCTGGCTAGTGGGATACATCTTTTTGTTGAACTTTATCTGAGAACTGTAATGGTGCCAAGCACAAAATGGAAAGAAAAAGAAGGACGGGGTGACTTGTAAGGGGTGTAGTTTCCTACCCAAAAGAGAGAGAAATGTCAGGTTTGAAGGGAAATGACACAAGATAGAGTAGAAAGTCCTGCAAGGGAAGGAAGAAAAAGAGCATCACTATTCTCCTTTATAGCACTAGAAAGGGCTTGCATCCACAGACAAGTATAGAATACTTTATTCCAAATGGATCTCAATTACAGCTTGAGCTGAGCCTTTGCATCCTTCTATTAAAAAAAATAAGACACTTGTGGTTCTCTGGGTTTCAGCCCTTTTCATAGTGGCGTTAATTTTATTTTTCAGGCTGAACAAGATCACTCCTCATTCACATTTTAGGGCCTCCTCATAAAATTAGCCGGGGAAAGCAAGACAATTAGACTGAAAAATTTTGAACTTGCCTTGGCTTTGAGACACTGCAAAAAAACCTTGTTTCCTTGGAAATATTCCTCCTTTGACTAAACTAAACCTGCTCTATTTCCACTCAATGTCACAAGGCTGCACCTCCTTCCAGCGGGACCAGAGAATTTCCTTCCTATAAAGTTGGTTTTAAAGACCAGCTGCACTCCCAAGGCTCCAGCACAGCCTGCAGCCTCCAGCACACCCCATGCCAGAAACCAGCCTCTCTACGGACTCACAAAGACTGGAAAATATCTTGTGCAGAGCAGGGAAAAAAAGCTAAAAAATGCCAAGAAGCTTTGCCAAACACTTTCTGCTTCCTCACACCTATAACAAATGCTTTGCAGTCTTTTACAGGGGACGTCAGACCCTCACAGGTCAGCCTAAACCTATCTTTTGCAAAGGAGACCTGATTTTGAGTTGGATAGCTATGCCTTACCCTCAAGTCCTGCCAGCTGAGATCCTCAGCCTGAAGTGAGGGTTCCTGCTAATGACTGCCAGAGAGGACATGGTTCTTCACATCCACAGGTGACATAGAGGATGGACAAACATCCTGAAGGCACAGGACGGATGATTTCTGCCATCCCACAACCAAAGGATTTTCACTTCCCAAGTGCCTGCCCTCATTCCTCACATCACTTCCCTCACTTTGTGCAGGCACCAGCACAGAATCTGCCCCAATAACAAGATTCAAAACCATCACTTCTGACATGGGGCTGACTTTTGTCAAAACCTATCACTACAACTCTGTTTCCCCACTGTTTTGAACTTTCTTACATACAACATTGAAGCTTCAGATTTGTCAAAACATGCAAAGGTGCTGCCAGAGGCTGAGCAACTCATTTTAGTCCCTTTACAAAGCCATTTTAAGGAAAGAAACAACATGTCAGGGCAATGCCAACAACTGACTGTACCAACAAGGAGAGATTTGACATACCTTTCTCTGCTGCAGTGACTGTTATAATAAAAGACAGCAGTGCATTAGTGAAAGATTTATGCTCGTATTTCAACAATGGAAAACATGAGCTTTGCTGTATTCTCATTCACACTGAGACAGGCAGCAAGGGCATGTCATGTAACACTATTTCCAGGAATGATGTTACAATTGAAGAAATGCTGATTTGCTGGTGCAGTAAGACAATTCCTGGAAGCAGGACAGACTCCTGTATTATTATCATTGCAGAGGGAAAATTTGACTGTACAGCCTCTTATCCCAAGCTGTTTAGGAGGGACGACTCTCCTGCTCCCGGAGGAAAGGTGAGCCAGGAATCCTGGGAGAGCTGCCGCTCCGCCATGGCCCCCTCTGCATGACAGCAGCCTCCCTGGCACCATCAGAGCCCTCCATGCCAGCAAGCACAAGTGCCAGCTAATTGAATTTGCTAATGATACATCCTCTCGAAACCCTTCGCGCCGATCCCACCATTTTGCACTTGCAATTAAATTACAAGCACCAAAAAAAAAAAAGAAAAAAGAAAAAAATGCCATGTGGTGTCATTTGACATTTAGATGTCAAAGTAACTGATTGACAGGGGAAAAAAATCAACAGCAAGAGGCCCATTCCTGCCAAAGCCAGTGGGGAGGTTGCCAGCGGCATTGGGAAGAGCAGGATTGGGGCTCTCACAGGCCAACAGGATAAGGTGAAGTGGTGGGTGCGTGGACAAGCAAACCCTGTGCCAGGTTATCCTGTGCCTGAGAGATGCAGGGGTTAGCAATCAGCCACCCTTGTGCACATCCTTCTCCAACCCCTGGATTCCAGCACAGGGCTTTGGGACCCTTGGATGGAGGAAGCCCCGACACCTTCATGGGAAGGTTGTTCTGTTGAGAGCCTGAGAAAAAGGGGTTCTCCCACCTTGTCAGACCTTTTGACCTCTTGGTGTTTTTTAATGCTTCTGTTCAGGATAAAAGAAAGAAGGATAGTAAAAACAACTATTTCTCTGCTGGGGGAAAAAAGCACAGTTAAACAAATCACTAATTTTGATAATTTTGAAATCTTTTCTTCAATTTTTTACCTTACAGATTTCTTACTATCTTTAGCCTAAAAAATTAAAGTAATGACAATTTTAAAGCAAAATGAAAAATTTAAAAATCAAAATGTGGACAGGTTCTATATTATAAAAAAGCTTTTTTCACCTCAAACCTTTTCAGACCGAAGAGATTCACCACAATATGCCCCATCCTGCAAAAAGCCTGAGCAATGTTAAATACAATACTTTTCCAATGGGATTAAAGGTCCAAACCCGGTTTCCTGGTGAACTGAAGAAGGAAGAGCTGCCTGAGGGTCACTGAGGTGGGAAGGGAACTGCATCCTCACTCCCATAGCCTCCATCAGCATCTGCACATGGCCCAGGAGTGCAAAGGCGCATCTGGGTTGGGAAAGGGAAAAGATAAAATAAAAAAGACGGAATTGTATGTGCATCCGTTCTCTTTCACAGATCTCACAAAGCCGTTGGGTAAGCAAATGAGATTTTGTGTCACCCACTGCAGACAGCTCAGACCCACCCACACGGTGCTCAGCTGCTGGAGGGGTGCAAGTTCCTATAAGAGAAGAAAATACAAAATTAATAACACAAATTTCAAGCTCCCTCTCCCTCAAGCTCTCTTACACGCTGTCTATAGCAGGCACAGCACATCAGAGAGCTTTCCTGCCTGCCCCATCTCCCACAGACCCCATGTGCCATGGGTTTTATTGGGTTCCAGCTCAGCCCCCCACAGACTAGCACTGGACAGGCAGCAGGCACTGGCATTTGTGTGTTTTAATGGAATGGACAACGTATGAACATGGAGTTAAAAATCAAGCTTTGGGCCTTTTTTCCTTCTTTAGATGCAGGTGGGGCTATAAAACCCTGTTAGCATGAGTCAGAGAGCCAGACTTGGCAAAGCTTGGCTTGCCACTTTAAAAACAGAGCACTAATTAAATCAAGTAACAACAAGGGGGAAAAAAAAATCTCTTTTTTTCCAATAACTAATCCAGCCTGAAATGAATTAAAAATATTTTACCTGGACGCTATTCATGTACAGACTAAAGAAAAAAACATGCCTGAAAAAAAAATTCTTGGCAAAAACCTAATGCAAATTACTCTAGCATGAAAGTGCAGACTCTTTTTCAAGCAGTTTAGATAGATTTAATCATGAGGCTGAAAGACTTCTCCTCTAAGGAGAGGCAAGATGAATAGTCCTTGCTTGGGTGTTCTTTGTAGAGGAGAGAGGATGGGACTGTCAGAGTTACTCTGAGTATCCCATTAATAGGGAAAAATGTATCCTTTTTCTTTCAGTATACAGTTTACATCCTGTTATCCCTGTAAGTTTGTTTGTTAAGGTAATGTTATGGCAGAAGTTTAGAATTTGGGTTGGTCCTATGTCCCTTGCATAGAAGTCAGCCCTTGTTGGGAGACACTGCTCTTCCCCAGCGTTGTCCCTGGCACAGAGATGCTGAGCTGGTCCTTGCAGCAGATTGTATAGGTACAATCAACCTGGAAGATTTTAATAGCTATTGCAATCATTTCTTTCCCCAAGTATTCCAGATTCATGCAAAAAATTCTGGAAAATAAGATCCATTCAAGCCTACATCAATGCAGAAAAACATTCGTACTTCCAGCGCTCCACAGTTCCTTGGCACTGTCTTTAGAGATTTTCTTCCAGAATTGTTATTTCTTTTTCCTAATGGCATGTTGTTTATTTTAAAAAAAATTCAGAAATGTCAGTACCAATGAGACACAAAAATTAGTGTGAAAAACACTCAGTAAAAGTACTGGGATGTGACAGGAAGTAATCTATTTTTAAAAAGCAGCTAATTCCTCCTGAGCACACCATACTTGCAGAATTAGTTAGCAGCAGTCAGGCTTCAGACAGGAGTCAGGAGACAAAGTTGTACCGTTGTCCAGGACATCCAATCAGCTCGTCAAAGGATGCACTTGGCTATAAAATTACTTAGGGCGAAACGCTGCCCAAATCCAGCTCAGTGTATGTGACAGTCATGCCATTAACTCCAACAGAAACCCGCTCGCTGGAATAAAGCAAGAGAGACTTGCTGGGGCATTTTTATCCATGCAGTGAGCAGTAATAGATACAAAGTGCACAGCCTGAAGTTTTTCACTCTAGAAATTTAGTTTAGTTGGGAGCTATTTAGAGAAGCATCTGCAGCTGCACATTTGCTGATGCTCAGGGTAGCCTGGACCAGGCAGCGCATCCCCAGGCACAATCCCAGGTGCTGCAGAGTCATTCTGGCCCCTCTCCCCATCGTTATCTTCCGCAGCCCATGGTCTGTGTGCAGGCTTATACCTGCACCCAAACCTGCTAGGAACTTTAGGGTCAAGTTTGGCTTCCAAATAAAGTGATGTCAGGTGAGCTGAGCTGGGTGGGTGGAGGTCACACTCTGTGCCATGCTGGGAGCTGCTTCACCCTTGAATCCTGAGCATCAATCCCATTAATGGCCATTAAAATTCTCAGCTGGTTGGAAGGAAAATAGGCATGGGTTGTTATGCAGGGGAGTTCAGGGGAGGGAGGAGGCACCATTCCTGATCTGCTGAGGGGTGCTTTCATGGGTCAAACCCGGTTTGGATACAGCTCACAGAATCATGGGACCCACAACCATGCCAGTTCCTCTCACTGTCCCAAGCTCTTCACGTGAATGTGGCTCCACGATATTTCTGCAATGAAAAGAAAACTCAAGGACCATACCTGAAATTACACAGGAAAAGAGTGTCACTTCAGACTTTCCAAGTCCTATCCTTGAATCTTTTCACCGAAGGCATCTTTGGGTTTTTTTCCAAGCACTCATTTAAATTACATTTAATAAGATAGGCACGTCACATTTTGTTTATAGAAGTTTACTGTTCAAGTCAGTGGGGAAAATAAAAATCTATCGCCTGTGGATTTTAAACAATAAGAACACAGATTTCTTTTATTAGTACTTCATTTCAGTGCAGACAGAAACATCTCTGACTATCACTGTTGTTTACTGTTAAAGGCACAGCTTCTACTGCCTTTCCACACATAGAATATTCCCATGGCAATCAATGGAAGTTTATCATAAAGAGCAAAATACACTCCATCATGTTGTCTCTCTATATAGTAAATGCTAATTTCTTGCCAACTATAAACTTGAAAATTTGCAAGTACATTGCAACACAAACCTATTCTCAGTGTGTAATTTAGATTTTCAGGATGTGTACATTCCCAGTGGAGAGTCATTTGTGTGTGTGTGTGAGTACATGTATAGAAGAAATGAAATGTTAATGAGTTCTCCATCTCTGTTTCTTTACTTGTTAGCTTTTCCTACTAGTTTTCTTCTGCCCTTCAGAGTGCTAATTGTGCCTGTAAAAGTCCAGGAAATTTGTGTCATAAATAGTTTCTGCCTATTATAGCCAATGAAACACATACTGAGACAAATATATGGGACCGAATCACAAGTTATTTCACTGAAGTCAGTGGGGTTACTCTGCATTTTGATTTCAATTTGGCAAAGCATGTGGTCTAAAGTTGGTCTTGGAGACAGGAATAAAATTAAGCACATGCATACATACTTGTCTGGGGCTTTTTTTTTAATTTATTCCATACAGAGAGCAGAATTTAGCTAAATATATTGAATATAGTTTCCTTCTGATTTTCATCACTATAGATAATAGCTTGTATTAGGAAAAGTGTGTCATAAATATCTCACATTTTCCAGAGAACAGGCAACTAGGAAATACTGATGCTGCACTTGAATCAGTAGTAGTGCTGATTTCGATGGCCAGGTCATTGCCATCTGACCGTTAATCTTTTTGGTATGTTGGAAAATAATCTGCTTTTCTGTGTTAAGTGATTAATTTTGTATTGAGGAATCAAAAAGAAAAATCTTTTGGATTCCCAAGAGTTCAGAAGTACCACTGTTTCTTTGCCTTTTCCTGTTCCCCAGTATTTAGGGTGTACCACTCTCTTTGGAGGGTCTATTTGACTCTTAAAACCAAGTTGCTTTTTTTTTCAATGTGGTACAAAACTGTGTGCATGTGTGTTTTTAAACAAGGGCACCTGCATTAAGAAATGTCTATCCTCATTAGATCCATTTTCTCAATTAAATTCAAGTTTCTATGTCCAAAAGGCATAAATCTGGGTATCGATTTAGTCATAAAATAATGAAACTCCCAGCAGTCTTCTAAACCCATTTTACTTGGATGAGTGTATAAGCTTTTAAAATATCAAGTTATTCCAGTATTTAATACACATAACTGCTTCCAGAGGTCTGAAGGCAATAAGGCATATCTTCCCCACTCCATTTGAAGCACTGCAGTGAGAACTAGCCAGTCCCTCACTACTGGTTTTAAGACTTTTGACAATTTTACTCAGTGTGAGTTTGATACTTTCTCAACAGGGGCTATATCCCCTGAAGCCAAAATCAATAACCTATCAAATCAAAGCTCTATAAAATACCAATGGGCTCTCGGTGGTTTGCTCCCATAAATACAGTTCAGCTTAACTCTACACTTTCAAAACAGGCTGTTTCTACATTTATTGGTCTCTTCCAACAAGTTAACTGTATCAGCAATGGATAATTACAAAAATCTCTTTTTAGGCAACAAATAATGATCTGTTCCTTTTAAAGGAAAGAATAAAAACCAATTCCACTTACTTGTATTCAGGGAATAACTCTGAATCTGGTTTGTTGTTTTTTTTTATTTTTTCCCAGAACTTTGCTGCCCCAGTGCATCCTTTCCCTTGTTCAGAAGACATACACAGCTGAGCAAGTATAACCTCTGTGTGATGATAGCAGGAGTCTGGTAAAGCATTTAATTTTCTTGTACTACTGTTTTGGGTTAAACTGGATTTCATAGTGCACAAATCAATGTTGGTAAACAAGATTTAGGGTACATTGGCCTCTTACTCAGCCCCGTCTAAGCTCATGGCGGTTTGAAAATATAAAAAGAATAGCAAATTGAATAATTTTTTTAAAAAACACCTGTTTGTTTTATTTGTATCTTTTCCACTCCCAAAACACATGTTGAAGTTGATGCTTGATAAAGCAAAATCTCAGAGAGATGAGCATTTTACGAACAAAGAAATCTTCTTTCCTACAGCAAAGTGAAGTGCAACAGAGCAAGTAACTTACCTTGCTAAATCAAAACAAATTCCCATAAAATGTTTTTTCTCAGCTGACAGAGTTTAGGAAACAAACCTGCCCTGCATAATACAGCAAACACTTTTCTACTAACTAGGAGCAACATTTCAAATCCAGTGTTGCTGGGAGGTGTTCGCTCTGTTGATGCAAGTTGTGGTGCCTCGCTTTGCCTTGCCTTTCACACCACAAGCTCAGTTCACTGCCAGGTTATTCCAGGATCTGCACTGCTACACAACTGGGGCAAAGCACCTGCACTGGTAAGTTTTAAATTATTTCAAAAGAATTGAACTGTCAAGTTTCATTGAACATTCACACACCAAAAAATGAAGCAATGTGGTGATGAATTAACCTCAAAATGCAAGTATTTTGATTATTAATGAGTAAGAAACACAATCACTCCTAGCAGTTCCTTATATACCACCTTGAGTCCTTAGCAGCAGGACTAGCTTCTAAGTATAGTCTTGAGGTCAGCATGAGAAAAAATGTAAAGTGTGGCCACATTTCAAATGTGGTTGTACATCATAAATCAAAATTAATGCCTACAACTTTCATTCAAATTAGTGTCTTTTGGCTCTGCCTCTCCTCTCCCTGATTAATGCTTTTCACATAAATATAGCAAGGTAGTTCTTTGGGTTTTTTTCTCTCTGAATAGTTCCCTTACAACAAACATCACAAGAACTTATTTATGTGTTGATCTCTGGTGTCCTCCAAAAGAGTGTTCCCTAATACAGTATTATTCCAAATGAGTTTTTATATTCTTCACTCTGTACTGCAAAATTATTAAACATATTTTCTTTAGTGGTAATTTGAAAAAAAGTTAGAGTGATGGTTCAGACTCAATAATATCATTGGGAATTATCTTCTTCTACTATTAATTCCATGTCTGCAGCTAGCAAGGACAATGGCCAGATTTGGAGGGCTGAACAGCTGCCGAGCAGGACCACAACCTTTGTTTCATACCCTCTCTTGTTTTGACCCCTGCTTTCTGGTCACTGGAGAGATGATTGACTAAGTGCACAGGGAAGTCCATTTTTAGTCCAGTGGACTGGAGCACGGCATGACAAACTGTGATGTCTGAGTTTTGTGTTACACCATCTGGCCTGCCATTTCCAGAGCCTCACATCAGAGTCCTGATGATGTATGTTTAAGCTTGGCACTATCATTTATCTCCTATCTTGTGTTTAAACAGATGCAAGCTGAATATAACAGAAAAGGAGACCTTGATGCAGGAGTCACTGCAGAAAGTGATGCTCTTGAGCTGTCTACAGACTCCGAGATTAAGTGTAAAATCTGACAGGGAGGATATGTATTAAAAATATGTGTTGACAGAATGATTTAACTAATATTTTAAAGGCAAAACATCAACTGAATTTCTGTATCATTTATAATGTTAGTGAACAAGGTACTACAAAGCAGGCTATCTCCTTCTGTCACCATCATCTTATTCACAACTTTATTTTACAGATCAAGAATGTTTTAATAAAAGGAAGCTCTGTGTCCTGGTTTTCAGCTGCTGTACATCAACCCAGCCACAGTGATAGCACCAGGGTAGCCACATTAATGAAGTGATGCTGATTTACATCAGTTGAGGACCTACTTCCTAATTCTGATACATGTTATTGTACACAGAGACAACTTGCTGCATCGCCAAGAATAAAAGATCTTGGTGACTGAAATGAACCCTTTAAATGCCATGGGTGGGAATGTATGAGTGCGTGGTCTGAACCAGACATGTTCCTCATCCCAGGAAAAGGAGAGGAAAGGAGAGGGATCTGCACTGTGCCATGAGGCCATGTGGTGTTTTGGGTGTAGGGTTCCTTCTGCCCCAATCATGGCCAGCTATTTTTTAACCCTTCATCCCATTTAAAACCACAGAATCATAGAATGGCTTGGACCGAAAGGAAACTTGGAGATCATCAAATTCAAACTCCCCTGTCATGGGCAGGGACACCTTCCACTAGCCCAGGTAGCTCAAAGCCCCATCCAGTCTGGCCTTGGACACTTCCAGAGATGGGGCAGTCAGAGCTTCTCTGGGCAATCTGTGCCAGGGCCTCACCACAAACTTGTCGCCTACTGGACCTAACTTATATGAATCAGCAAATCCAATGGAGGAATGACATTTCACACCAGCTCTGGATTCAGCCCGTGAAGCCTACATGAAGTTCAACAAAGAGTAGAAAGATATGAAACATTAATTGAGGGGTGGAAGCCTAATTTCACTGGTAGTAAAGGGAATTATAAGCAACTGCATAGTATCTTGGACAGCAGTGTCTCAATATCTGAAAGAGAAAATATTCCAGGGCAAACACACTAGTTGAAGCAAGTAAGTTACCACCCTGAGGGAGAAACTGGAGGTTGGAAGAGGAAGAAGATGTCATGAAGTGAATAAAAGAAGTAGACAACTGAGATGTAAACAGTTTGGAAAGACTGAACTGTACAAAACCTAGATATCCCTCTTATCCCCTCAACACTGCTGTAAGCGACAACAGCACTTCCATGCTGTCCATGGCACATCCCAGCTCTGAAACTGGACTAGGAGCCAGGGGTGCCAGGAGAATGAGGCAGCAGCCCCTGAGTGACACACACCCTGCAGCAGCTCCTGAGCAGACAATTTTCAACCCTTATTAAAACGTTAGCACTTTATTTTGTGAATGGAGCAGTACTTTCATTGCATGCACAATTAGCCTTTTCATATTAGCAACTTCCTAGCAACTCTGTTTCTTAAAATAGAGACTACAGTGCAAGCTTTTATCTTATATAATCCCTTAGAAAAAGATAGCTCAGACACCTTTTGGGGGTTTTAAACATCAAACCTTCAGCTTGAGACCTGTCTTTATCAAAGGAACTAGCAGCTCTATCTAGGGTTTATGTTCTTTAGAGGAATTCCAAATTGCCTGTTTTTTATAGACTACCTACATAACAACCTCCTACAGTATTTAAATTTTTGTAATTTTCTACTCCTAATGTGATCTTCACATTTAAATGCACACAGATTATTTTACATTTATCTATTTAATATCATAGTTATGCCTTTCTTTAAATGCCTGTTATTCAACAACTTATTAATAGCGAGCTGTGTTTTTTTTAACAGAAGCCATTTAAATTTAGTTAGTTTATGGTGATTTCTTGTATCTTTTCAGCCAGGAGAAAAGCCTTAATAGCCTAGAAGACTATATTTATAAAACATATTTGTCTATTTAACCTCAGATGTATCATCATTATGAGAGGACTATCCTGACTTTTCTCTTCACAGATATTTCATGGCTATGAATTAATAAATGTGTCTCCTCTGAAACAGACTTGCTCATATCACCAATCTTTAAAAAGTGTTTTGGCATTAGAAAAAAAGTTGTCCCTCACAGAGTGTTTAATCTTCCCAAGAAGCAGTCCAAAGAGAAAGGTCACAGCAGAGCAGTACTTACCTTGGCTGTTGTGCTGCCATGGGGTCCCAATGCGGCAGTCCCTCAGCCCTCACGTGCCAGATGTGGCCCACAGCACCCTGATGTCTGGGCTATGCACATGGAGTGACCGGGCTGGATGCTGCTCAAAGAAACATCAGCTTGTTAGTGAAGGATATCTACCATCTCCAAGGAAGGAAAAGATAAGTGAGGAGAAGCCAAATGTGGGGTCATTTAACATCATACTCACCTCTGCATCCTTCTTACTCATGTGAACCGCATTTTCATGCACAGGTGGGCAATGGTCCAGAGTAAAGCCTTGGAGTGGGCTGTATGTGACAAGTATAAATGCTCACAGGGTTTTGAGGATGCCCTTGGCCACTGCTCTGCATGGGGCCTCTGGAGACATGTGGCAGTGAAATGTGCGTCTTCCTGACAGGCTCTGGCATGCAAGGAGAGGGAGAGAGGAGGGCTGAGAGAGAAACAGAATCAGCTGAAGTTGTGTTTGTAATGACCTGCTCAGGATCATCAGTGGCAGACAGACAATGATGTCATTGATTTCACCTGCATTGTTGACTCCAGAGCATTGCCCAAGTAGGAGGAAGGTGACCCACTCACTTCTGATGGGTGCCTGTATATCACTCCTCTGACACAAGTTGAGCAGGAGAAAATGAAGGGTACCCCAAGGATGGGGACAGCCCAGCTCCCTACATTCCCACCAGTCTCTAAACACCAAGTGGTATCTGAGAAAGGCTTGGCTGTAGAGGTGGCCCTGAGTGCAGGGAGGGCCTTGAACCCAGAGCACTTCCCCACCTCTTGGGGTCATGCTCCTCCCTGCAGGACCTCAGCCACTCATAGGTTATGCTGCTCCTGGCTCCTCCCTTGCTATGGGCACCTAACTATGAAACTTCAAGGAGTCTTTTCCTTCTTTTCATTTATCCAGGGAGTGTGCCTCACAAGGGCTAATTTATATTTGAGCAGCAGTGTGTATGAAGGTCTATGCAAGGCAGTTCAGCCACCAGAAAAGTTAATATGTGCTTTGCATTTGCAGTCTCTAATCACAGGAGGGAAGGAGTGGAGGTACAGCCAAGCCTGCCTCTGCACGAGCCACTTTGCCTATTCGATAGCTAATTAAACATGTCTCCTGTATATAAAATATATCATCTCCAGATAACAGCATACTGTTAAATTCTTCATCTCATTAAAAGCTTGCATTAATGCTTTTCCAACATAAATTTTAACTGTGGACAGGTACTATTTGAGGAGCCTGACAATAGGACTGACCTAGATTAGGCTGACAGTGCCAAAAGATATATCACCTCTAGCTGTCTGGGGGAGAAGAAGGATGAGGAACATATTCTCCATTATTGCCTAATGCTGATGTGCCAGCATTATCTCCAGAAATCCGGTGTTGCTTCTCCTTCTGCTCTCTTGGTATGGTTGGTGACTATACCATGCCAAGGGACAATTTTGTCTGCTTGCTGTCTCTTATTTTCCATCTTATAACTCAGCTGCAGGGAGATTTAATGGGGCATTGGGTAATGATTTTAAAGCCATTGATAAGTACCCCTATAGTTTACAAAATTATGGAAGAAGTCAGGTATTTCCAGGTGGTTGGGTTTATGCACTGAGTTCTTGCAGGCATTTAGGTCAGGGCTGTCATCTGTAGAGCAGCAGAAAGAAGCCTGATTGTACCAACACTCAAGCCTTCAAAAATTAAATCTTCTCTAAGATTGCTCAGACTCTTGCTTGCAAGAAGCAGTGATGGCAGGTGTAGAGACCACAGAGAGTTTCACCACATAGGGAACATTTTGTTCTTTTTGTATATGTGCACAGAGCTGAGCAGAGATCTTTTCAAGGCATCCTTGTTCAAAAAGGAGACAGCAAGTGGGTGCATAAAAAAACCTTGACTGTCACACAACTTCTAATGCAAAAAACAAGAAGACTGCTGAAGAGCAGCAATATTTCTCACATGCATTACTGAATATTCAAAAGATATGAAAATAGCTTTAAGAGTCTAAGAAAATAGAAATTCCAAATATTAATAGGAACTCTGCCATTGATTTTAGCACAGAGCTTGCACTGACATTGTGAGATTGCTCTGTCTTAGACACTTGATTGACACAGTGATGGCTCATTCAAAGTGTATGCAAAGTCAGTGCAACTGTATTAGGCTTTTCTCTTGAGTTAGGGTTTTTTTAACTTTTAGCACTGACATCCCAAGGGCCATTGTATTGACAGAATAATACTTCTTTTGCAATGCTGCTGTATGAGAGACTTTCCATTTTGGGGAGGGGGAAGGGTGGACTCTACTGCTGTCCTCCTGGATGAAGAGCTCAGCATACAGTGAATGAGGTGCAACAACAGAGTCTTCAGCCCACTAAATTCTTTTTGGACTAATTGGTGGGTTGCATAAAATTCAGTGAAAATCAGTATGAGGTTCCCCTACAAACCAGCACCTCTGAGCATGAGACTTCATACATATTCTGCTATGTGGGCGACAAGGACAAGGATCAGTTTGGGAGCCACATCTCTTTAAGAGCTGACTGTGCTGTTTGCCAGAGCCAGCTCAAACCTTCTCAGCAGGAGAGAAGAAAACCAATATTTTCATGTCCCAAAAGAGGACAAAGATGCTTTCCAGGACAAGGATGCCATTTGGCACCTTCCTTCCCCACGTACTCAGTGAATCTGCTGCAGCACAGATCTGTGTCTCCTCCAGGCAGGGAGGACATGGCCCCGGGGTCATTGAAAAAGATAACAATGCAGGCAAAAGTGGCCTTTTCCAGAGTGGAAAAAACATTCCATTATCACCTGCGTTTGCTGTACAACTGGGCGAGAGACAAAGAAAAGGAAAAAAAGCTCATGGAGCAAAGGCCTTTTTAGGGAGAAAGTTATTCTTCAAGCACTAGGACAATAAAGTAAAATTTATTGTATCTAGGGATTATGTCTGATAAAAAGAAAATTAAGTGCCAAAGCAAAACTGAGTGTTGGAAACACAAGAAATTGAGAGTCTCAGGATCACTTCCTCAGCAGTAGTAAATGGTTATACATGCACAGGATTTAATATCAAACAACAATATGTCAGGGACCTATCAAAAATGTCCTACAAAAACAGATGTTTCCACCTACTCAGAGATATGGACAAGAGTCTCAGTTACCCTAAATCCCTCTCATGTTCTTCTAAATATATACCCATCATATGCCCTTTAAAGTGTGAGAATGATGCAAGACCAACTTCACATGTATGAAAATCTTATCCTGGATTTTTACAGGGAAAAGCATAATTTATGGTTAAACTTTTTCCCAGCAGTTCCACTGGCTGTGGAAATTTGGAAGGTACATAAAAAAAATCTGTATAACACAAGGTAGGAAAATAAGAACTAACAATGAACCATCATAATCTGCTTGATCAGCTGGAGCACAGAAATAAAAAAATGCTATCTCTTAAAAGAGCAGTCAGAATTATCTTGATTTATACATAGAAATAAGTGACAACAACTTCCAGATAGCACCACTTCCCATCTTCATAGTTAAACTTAAAAGTCAAGGTTGAGCAAAAAAATATTGCTGCCTTGAAAGATAAATATATTACTTATATTAGCTATATCAGGAATATGTGCTACTGCATAAATATTTAAATTCAGATTTGGAAACTATATATTTTGAAGAAACCTAGGCCAATAAATATTGGATTACAAATTTATATTTACAATTTCCCTTTTTTTAAAAAAAGCAAAACGACTTATGATTTCTGCTTCTGTGAACTGGAGTGATAATAATTTCTCTATGTTGCACAAGGGCTTTCTTTGCACTCTGTTGTCCAAGGTAACATTTCCTAATTTCTTTTAACTACTAGAATTGAAAACATTGCCTTAAAATTTTTCCATTCAAATTTTCTAGATTAAATCATATGGTTTTAAAACTCACTCTGTGATCAAGACTGTTCCTTCAGCTCTCCAGCTCAGCTAGTTAAAAGGAATGAAAAGTAATAGAATTGTGTTAATAGACCAATGCTAATTTGGAATAGGTTAAACAAGAATGTTGCACAGTTGGCAGCTGTGCCCATTGCCAACAAAACAATGTTCTTGAAAGGAGGATCTTAGCACATTTATTAAAAAAAAAAAGAAAAGACAGAGATGGGAGGAAGTGACCATTGTACATAATTAAAGCAGGAAGGGCTTGAAATGTAAGACATGCCAGCCTGTAAAGAACATGAGCAAGGAGAAGGCATTTCCTTTGGCCTGCACTTTCCTCTTTCATTTTGACCTACTGTAAAGATAACTGCATTTAGCTCCAGGGCAGCTCTTTCAGGTCATTTTTACCTACAAAATTATGCCTCCACAGCCTAGAGTCCCATATGATCTGGTGGTTTCTTATTAATTACTGAAGGCCAGGTTCTTCCCTTCTTGCTCAGATAAGCTGCTGTTGGTTTCTGATGGTGCAGACTTTGAATCAGAGGAGTTACTGCTGTGTCAGAGCAGGAGCTGGGAAATGATGAAGCAGGGGAAACAAAAGACTGAAAATTAACTTGTCTAAAAGTACTAAAAATTTAAAGTACACAAAGGATTTTTTTATAAAGTTTAGGAAGAATATAGACATAGAGATTGCATGGAAAAAACTGCTTAAGTGGGGTTAATAAGTCAAGGAAGAAAACAATCTGTTTGTCTATTCTGCAAATCTAAATGTGTAATTGTTCAGGCTGGATCAGATCCCAGGAGGGCGAAATCTCATGTCACTGAATTTGGAGAGTCCTGTCCCCTGGTGCTGGACACCATGTTAGCTCATGGGGAGAGGCAGCACCTCCACAAAGGCACCAGAGGAATGCTAAAATCCTCCCCAGCAGAGCTGATGGTACGAACAGCACATTGCTCTGGATTTCAGAACAAGATTGCTGGGTTTAGTTGCTCTTTTTGGGTGGCTGCCCAAGAGAATTGATTGCCAGAGAGCAAAGGCTTGGGCTGACTGTGAATCAGGAGCTAATAAAACGTCCCAAGGGACAGGTGAAGGCACGCCAATTGTTTTTGAAAGTGTAGGCTTTTTGACATGACAGGACTACCAAAAAAAAAAAAAAAGGAACTAGTTTTGGTCCTAACCAGCACAATAAAGCCAAGTCTTCCCCCCTCTTCCCGGAAAAACCTCATTCTCTTTTACATTCCCCTTCTTTTCTTTCTGGAATTGACTGTTGTGACAATGCAGTATAATTCTTGCCCATTTACTGGACCATCAATGACTGTAGCAAAAGAAAACACTGCGCATGGTTAGTGCCTTGGTCCAAAGGGAAACATTCATGACACACAAGTTTTAAGATGCCTTGGGATAAATTCAATTTTACTAATTTAAGCTGCTTTACCACTCTTTTCAGCAAGATTATCTCAGCACTGACCACCCACTGTACTCATATGAAGCGTGGCCATCATGTAAAATGAATTTTGACAAGTCATCTGGCTCTCTGGGATGCTGACCACTGTGTTTCCAAATCCTCCCCTTCTCAGGAAGTTTTAACACTTGTTCATTAATACTTAGCTTAAAGGGCAATTTGCTGCCCACTACTGTGTGGCCAGCATTTTTAATAAATAATGCATACTGTGTAATGAGGACAATAAAGGCCAAGGTAGAAAATGTAAAATATTCTAATGGGATGTCTTGATGAAAGCTTCACATCACCTTCTCTAAATACTTTACTAATGATCTTCTAGCTTGGGGAGATTTTTTTTTCTTAGAAACAAGTTCATAATGTACTAATAATATGCTGTTAATTGTTGAAGTAGCAAAGTTCAGATGTGTTATTCCAGCTTTCCTCACAGAGTAAATGCACTTACGTTGCACAGCCAAAGGTTCAGTAGGCTGTAAGAGGCACATGTATGGAATCCTCTTCAGCTCTGCACTGCCTGGGACAACTTCAGCCTCTCAGTACCAGGGTGGGCTCCGGTTTTCAGGGGTGGAATATGGAATAATGAAGTGAAATAATAGCATTAACCAATACCTAATTAACACACCATCTATTTAATTTCTAGCTCCACCATTAGGTTACTATTAAAGTATATTTAGTTGGCCTGTGTGAAACCGCATTATGGCAGCTTTTCAGAGCCAGGCTATTCACAGGCCATTTGCAATGTTCATTTCTCTTCTCTTTAATGTCATAGATTTAACTTCATGAAGGTCTAGTGCAGGTTAGTGCAAAAGATGGACGATTACAGCCTAATAGGTTTTTTTCCTTGGCCCTTCCAGGGGGTGTATTAGAAACCTGCACAGATTCAGAGCAGCAATGTGTCTGTCTCCTCCTGGCCTCCAAGCTAAAGGGGAGCTGCATTTGTAGGTAAAGGAGCTGTGATTTTGGGCAGAGCTATGTGTTTCTCTGTTAGGCACCAAAGCATTTAATGTTTTTGTGTACTCAGGCAGGTAAACAGGGCCAGTGCCTGAAAGAAAATACTCTACATCTAAAGCAATGCATGATGCATGATGTGTAAATAAGGTCTGGGTGGTGTGCATTCACAATTAAACTATTGTATCTGTCCCAAGCCTGACTGTGGTCACAGATATTATGGCAGCAACGGAGACCTTGGTGAGTCATAATCCTATGCTCTTCCCTGCCAAGACACCCCACAGTGACGGTCCATATACTCAGTTGGTAACTTTAGTAAATCATTCAAAATACTGCCTAGCCCATAACATAAAGGACAGCTGTGATTTAGTAAGGCTGCAGAGCAGAGCTGTCTGTGTTACCTCAACCTAGAAAAGGATGAGTTTTCAACAGACCTCCTCAGGATATTTTAATTTGTGTAAGTGCATTCAAAGCATGAAAGCAGACGGACAATATGTGAATTATGAACTAATTGGTGGAAGATGGAAATGAGAAGGTAAATTTCATTTACATTATCTCCCTTTTTATGCTTGCTAAGGTCTAAGGTAAAGGCTTGGTCTCTTTCTGGTCCATAAAATATGGATTGCTATTTTCAAACTACATCAACACTGCTAATAGCCATTCCCATTAGTCAGCCGTATAATAGCATTATGATGCTATGAAATATTGACATGATAAAACAATGTAAGCCAGAGGTTACTGACAGTGCACACTCTGATATTGACAAATAAATGCAGATTTTTTAATGCACTTCTTTTGCCACCTTTCTACCTGGCTGATAGCGTATAAAAAACATTTTTCCAGCTCCTTCACTCACTATTGCTAATGCCAGATGATGGCAGAACACCATTGAAATTAATGGGGCTATTCCCACTGATGTTTTCCAGTGTGGGAAAAGGATTCAGGAATTTGGTTAAAATGGAGCCAGCACTGAAGATTTTATATTTCAGTCAGCATGATGAGATATAAAATTTTGCCTGGGGAGGCAAGATGGAGGTGGAGGTGTAAGGAACCAATCAAGGAGATGCAAACTTTGCTGGATAGTACCCAGCTTTTGGGAAATGTGAACCTCCAGAAATAAGGAAAGGAGGACAAAGTGACAGACCCAGTTTCTCCAGCACCTCTTTCTTGCATCCACATGCCTTCTCTGGAAGGGAGCAGCTCTGTACTGCATCTCCTTCAGCTACTCCTTTGATATTTTCTTTAGCTGCAAAGTCATCTTTCTGCAAAACAAACATACATGAAAACATATTGAGCTACCCCAAGGTAGTCTTCTAGTAGGCATTTTTAAAAATTAAAATCAATTATAACATCTATTCTGTGCCTAATTTTCCTCCCTAAATCATATCTGCAGTATTTTTTTTTGTTGGGTTTAGGCAAATTTCATGTAACATTTGATGATACAGCAAAGGTGAGAGGGAGAAGCCTAGTTTCCAGAAATTATGATTACTAGTCACCTACTAAAATGTATTCCAAAAACATTAAGCCTGAATTTATGTCTTTGATGGAAAACATAACCTCTGTACCAGAGGCTCTGTACAACTCACTAGTGTTTTCTTTATCTCTGGTCTTTAATTATACCTGTTTTCACTGTGTTACTCTTCCTCTGTAACCAAAATATGTCCACATAAAATTTCAGACCTGGCCACCTTTATTTTCCAGTCATTTAAGTATTGTCTCCTCATACATCTCATCAGAAACTGGAATGCTCTTACTAGGCAGTGGTGCTTCACTCATGGGTCTTTGTAGAGCAAATGGAGGTAAGATTCAGAGGACCTAAGATGTGCTAAGATTCAGAGGACCTCTCCTGCATATGTTTCTGCTTCCTTTGCACCCCAGGAGCCCAGAGCAGCCTTGTGTTTCTCCTGGAGAATGTGTCTGCTGGACTCCACCTCCCAAGCCTCCACCATCTCATTCCTCCAATCCATCTGTTTTAATGATGACTAATTTCCACCACACATAAATCACCAGATCCCCCTTGTTTTCCTGAAAGAATCCATATTCTGTGGTACATACCTCCTTATCGGTTCCTATAACCAGCTGTCCTTCCTTTGATGGTTTCTTCCAGACCTGCTACACAAAACCCCAGACTGCATAAATCCCATCCTGTGGAAATGTGGTGGTTTTGCCACCGGGGTATCCAGCCCACTCCTGAGATGACAGGACCCGAGGAAGGGTCTGTAACAAGCACTGGCTTTGATGTCTTCCCACATGCTCTGTCGCCTCGTGTCTGAGGCTGTACATCCTGCAGGAGGGTACAACAAGGGCAGCCTGAGCAGAGCTTGTCTAGTGGGACTTGTTCCAGGAAGACGCGTGTTTCTGGTCTCCATTATCTGCAGGAGTCAAACAGAGGACATGTCAGAGTGAGTTGATAGGGTGTGCTGAGCTAGGGAGAACAGAGCTGCCTCTGAACCAGCACAGCTCCCGTGTGCCTTTAACAACTTACACTTCACAGGCAAGGTCTGGTTAAGACAGGAAATTTCCCCACCAGATGCTGTGGCCCCTACCTAGAGCCACAGACCACACAGGGGAGCGGAACAGCGCCAGGAGAACAGGAGGAGAGAAGGGTCAGACCACTACTCTCCTCCTTCATCCTAGCACTGCTGGGACAAGGAGATCTGCTCCTGCTTCCCACCAATGTGTGACATCCTCTTGCTTAAGGTACAATGAAGTAGCTTTTGAGTGTAAAGGCACATGGATGCTCCAAAACTGCTGAACAATTAATACAAGGATGAAAGAGAGAAATAGGAGCAATGAAGGGAACAATAAAAAGAGAAAAGAGAAGCCTGAGCTGGCAGGGGATGTGCTCGCTCCCTGGCTATTAATGAGGAAGCCATGAAGTGTGTCCTTTAGCTGTGTCCACAGTACAGGGTGTCACTGCCATCCCTACTTGCCAAGGCAGGACTCTGTCTCCAAACTGGAGAGGCAGAGGCTGAATGGCACAGTGAGCCCAACAACAGGGCTTGAAGTGGAGCATCATGATGGGTGAATGACTCCTCTCAGTAGACACAAATGCCTGCTGGAAGTATCCTGCTGCCTCTACTGATGCCTGAGGGTCACAGCCCCAGAACCAAACAGACTCTCCAGTTAACCAGGGCTGCCTGAGGGGACAAGCAACAGTTTCCAGCTGTGACTGCTGTAGTGCCATAAGGCTGAGAGAAATCCTGGAGGAAGCTTCCATCACTGCTAATCACAACTATTTTTCCTGGTCTCATTCAGGAGACAGCTCATGAAAATAGGCACTTGAAAACAGCCCTTCCCGTAAGACTCAACATTACAGAATTGTAGCACAAGTTTGAAACCTTACTCATAGTAGGGCAGGATGCTTGGAATGTGCTCTCCTGAGTTAGCACTTTCTCTGCTGATCTGGCTCCTTACCTGAGCAATGCTTAATAGCCATGAAGTAGCAAAGAGCATTGCAAGTTGTGTGCTACGCTGCTGAGCTGGTTGGTGAAGCGTGGGCAATTAAAAATGCAGTCAGAAATAAGTTTCAGGCACAATAGATAAGAGAAGTGATATGCAAAGCAGTTGCTTGTCCTTACTATTTACCTTGGTTTAGAAGCTGATGGCAGCTCTCCAAAGAAACGAGTTTAAACTGAACACTGAACTCAGTTTAATTAGTTTTAAAGTATTGACACCACGGCAAGAACTGTCAGACAAAAATTCAGTGCTGGATCAAATATATGGCTTTATCTGTGTCCGATGTGAGGCTTTGGCTGCCTAAACCTGGAAACTTCTTATCACTTAATGGCTTGGCTCAAAAGAAAGCTGATTTAGGATGGTAAGTGGATTGACTGACCGGTTTGTGTTTTAAGACTAATCCACATGTGCTGTATTTCACAGTGCTCCTTGGTGAACTACTCACCTTGTTCTGAGGCTTTCTGTGTAAGCTATCTTCTGTGACAAGTGCAGGGAGATGCAGTGAAGAGTTAAAAGTGAATCTCCTGCCTCTTTGAACTGTTTTCTCAGTACTTCATGTACACAGATACACTTTTGATGTGTTAACTAGAAAATCTGACTGAAAAAGAACAAAGCAGCTGTCACTGAAAGGAAGACACTGACGAAGAACCACACAGCCTTTTATTGAAGAACTGTCAAGATTGATCCTACAGCACTCAGTTTGTCTGTAGTATTTATCAAAGACCTAGATCAGATGAAGGAAATTAAAAAAAATAATAAAATTCTATCCACTGGACATTTATAAATGGTATCTGGAAATGCATTACATTTAAAACACCTATGAGAATGTGTTTTTTTAACAGTTCAGGGACTGGATTATAAGCACACTGAAATTTTTTACAAGTCTTGGAAAATAATCATTTGTCATTGTTGAGCAAACCCACTTAATTGCCTGCAAAGTTTTAAGTAGCAAACTTGATTAAAAACCATTCTGTGTTAATAAATAAGTGAACTCATAGAAAATTCAAAATCTCTTTAGAAGAGAAGCGAAGTGTGCAACACACCCTTCTACACGCTGATGTTCACGTCACAGTTGTACCAAAAGATCTGAAAACAAGATCCAGGCACAAATGTGCCAGAACCTCCCCAAACATCTGAGTAGGATGCAGATGGCCACATGAGCAGAGGGATTAAGGTGTTTGTCCAAAGTCACATGGGGAGGCCTTTGCGTAGCCAAACCTGCAACCCCAAGGGTTTCAAAACAATACTCCACCACAGGACCAGTTGCTAATTGAACATCCTTGTTGGCCTAGGGGTGAAGCATGTGATGCCTGTCTCACAGGACTGTCAATGACTGCCAGTGAAAGCATATTGAAAGTCAAAACCCTCTCTGGATCAATACCACGGGTCCTGATCCTGCTCTGAGCTCCTGGGGAAACCAGCACTCCATGGTGGGTAGCACAGCAAAACCTGTGGTTACTGCATGGTGTCTCTTGGCAAATGATGACAGTATAATGATGATGGCTCTGGAGTTCTCTCCAACACAGAGCCAGTAAGTCGAGTTCTCTATCACTCTCTTTTTTAAAAGTAATAAGAATACTGTCCTTTCTTCCAAAGGGGCAATTGCTGCACAAGGTGCTCTCAAATACTATGCAAATGTTAATTAACATTCAGATTCTACTCATCTACACACACACACACTTCAGGAGAGGAAGACAGATTAGGGTTTCTGTCAGCCATAGAAATGGAGGTTTCACTGAGGAAACCTGGAAACCTGCATTAAGAAAAAATGTTTCATGCCACTTCCCTTTGTGAAAAAGTACCAGTAACTCCTGGAAATGCTGGTGTGCTGTTCTGCTTCCTGGGCCATTTCAGGCACTGTTTCACATGGACTATGAGAGGGGTTCCTGGCCTTTCTTTAGCCAAGGCTCATCTGAAGAAGTCGGGAAGAAATCTGCACCTCATTGAGTCCAACTCCTTACACCACCCTCACAGATTTTCACTTGTGGTGTTTAATACCTCCCAGCTCTAAAGGCTGCCAACTTTCCCACCTCTCCAGAACAGTAAAACCATGTCCCTGGACAGGACAGGGCATATGGCCAAGAAAGGCAGATATATGGTACATCAAAGAGCTGTCCACAGCCGGGTCAAGCACACTCTCTTTTCATTGGCAAGCAAGACACTTTCTAATAAGGTAGTCAGGCCTTCATAATTAATTCATGTGCCTATGGATAAGCTCAGCACTGGCCTGCCTCTCCCACAAGAAACAGCCCTGGGAGACGTGACAGTGGGTTAGGCAAAGCAGGGGTTAAGGAGTTGGATTGGGAATAGACGTGTGTCTCAGTTTGACAGTCATACGCTAACTGGGGATGGGTGAACAGATGCTCTCCGAATGCTAATGTCACTCATGGTGTTCTACTTTGGGCAGACTTTCTCCACCAGTACAAGTCATTTGGGAAACAGCTGATCTTGGAGGAGCTGGTGGCTGCTCTCCTGGGGCACAGGGGCTCTGCCCAGCCAGAGCTCACCGGGGCACACCTAGCCAGGCTAAAACACTTTGCTCAAACATCATTTAAGTGCCTTAAACCAGCATTGCCCCTTTCCACCAGCCCTTGGCAAGGGGGCTATTTCTCTAAATCACTTGGGAATGGGGCCTCAGCCATTCAGATGCTGTTGGAGGAATTAAAGAAATACATTGGACTTGCCACATACACTGTAAAAGACATTTAGCACGTCCTTAGCCAGCATATCTTCATTGATTTAGACATCAGTTCTGTATTCAGACCAGCTCCTACTCAGACTCTACTTCTGAAGCACCTTTTGAAGCTTGAAGTGTCTGTGTTATCAAAGCCAGTGCATGGTCAAGGCCTTGAATAACAGGCTGCTTAGATCGAGGCTGTACACAGTGCCAAGGGGACCTGTGATATTGTATAGTAGTAATTAATGAGGCTTACTTAAATTGCACTGGGAAAAAAATAGATATTTATATTAACTTTGAGCAGAAGACCCCAAAATTTTAAAATCACATTGGAGCTGTCCTTATAAACAAAATAGCTCTTCCCTAGCTCTACCCATGTAATAAGCAGGCAGAGGCTTGCTCACATAGGATGCTGTCAGTGCAGTAACACTGATTTACACCACTGAGAATCCGTCCCAGAGATTTGACTTTTTCTGAAAAACACTTCCCGCTGTGGCAGACATAACGCCATATCAAAGGCATGTGCTGTAATACACAATAAAGATATAGCTTTCATAATTTTCAATTACACTTCCTCTGCAATGATGTTAGTGAATCTCACCCAAAAGTAAATTATTCAGTGCAGATGATATAGAAATCATTTGATGAGTGTCACTTTTCCATTTAAAGTTTTACCAAGATCTTCTTGGATAAGGAGCCCTTTTTTCACATGACACATTTTATATTTTGTTTCTCTCCTTCACCTTCCTTCAGCAGGCTGTTTCAACTTTTTAATATACCTTTCTTACAAAACATTGAGTAGCCATTCAAATAGGTCTGTTCAGGGGAAGTGCTTATTCATTCAGCCAGAAATACTGATATATATGTTTTATTTAGTTTTAGGATTTTTTTTTAATTTTGAGGACTTTGAAAGCTAGAGCCAAATATGAAAAGGCAACCTTCTTTTAAGGCAGGCTTGGAGGGAGAGGTATTGTGGGCTGCACTGGAAATCCTTTACTTTCATGTAAATAAATAGTTCATTTGCAAGAGATTTTTAAATGGAAAAAACATATCCAATACACCAATACATTTAAACTCAATCATATGGTAAAATATAGCAAACTGAAAAGCTGAATTCCACAATGTTTTTAATCTTTCTTTTCATGAAGTTAGAGATACACTGGAATCTCATTCAAAAAAAAATCAATGCCCCTTTAACTTCACAGGGTTTTTTCTACTTGCTGTACTTCAGAGATGTACAATAATTAATCATTTCATTTTTCAATCTACTCTTTCTCTTCTACAAGCTGCTCTGAATCTTGCCCATGTGTCATGGCCAGTAAATGATGCCCAAGTTTATTTTTATACAATGCAAACTCTTATGTCTGGATCACTATTACATTCCTTATTACCTCAGCCATACTGGTCAAGAAACATCAGGTTTCAGTATTGTAAGGGTTGTGTCAATAATTCCTGGATGGAAATGGGTGGGTAACATTTAACTCCAGCTGTAACTACTTTTGCAAACATGGAAACAAGGGAAGGAGCTGGAGGAAGAAAAGGAGGCTTGCACATTATTACAGTGTTCAACCCACATACAAGGAAACCTCTACACTATTATACCAAGTTGGCAAAAAAACCCCATCTCTGTCCACTGGTGGAATGATGTAATCCCACTGGTGAAACCATAGATCAAGATAGACCAATAAGAGCTTGGAACAGGAAAAACAGAAGTTTGTGTCTGACACTGAAAGGTGTAACAGTAAAGGAGGTAAAAGGTGATGGAAGTCTGGACAAGAGAGATTTAGCGTGTGTTGATGGACAGAAAAGGCTGCATCAGCCGTGATGGGAGGAGAGGTGACATTTTCCTCCTTCTGCCTTTGAGTACTGTGCCTGCCTGCATTTCCCTAACTCTTTAAAAAAGGCCTGGATCTATCTGCAGCTCATGACAGGTGACACATACCCATGCAAACCCCCAAGCTTCAGCATCTGTCACTGAACACATCCAAGGCATAGCAAACTGTACCTGTTCGTCCTGGCATTTATCCTAGACTTGCCTTATTTTTGCACTGCTCAGGCAGTGCAGTGGGAATCTGGTCCAGCTCCTTGTAAATAGCCCACAAACAAAGGTCAAAGGCAGTCTTAAGCCCTTGTGCCTCATATAGTAATGGTTTTTTTCTAGATACTCTAGAAAACCTTCCTGGAGAATAAAAATTTCCACCAGTGCACAGACACACACAATATTTTGTCCTCTGCAGAAATAATCTGGCAGCAGAGACATGTAACACTGTCTAAAAAAAAGGTGAGTTTTCAGGAATAAAATACACCTCTGAGTTCTGTAAGTCCAGCTGAAGTTCTGTGTTTGCAAAGAAAAGAAACCACAAAGAAACTTCTTTGGGAGAAGAAACCACAAAACCTGGTGAATTACAGTTTCAGTGTATGGATCAGAACCTGTGTTACAGACTAGAACATCTTCATTACTCAGAAGTAGTTCATATGTGAGTGATAGAATAGTCAAAGTTGTGCTAAAACCCTTATGTGAGGAGATGAAAAGGACCTGAATTGTTTATCTAAAAGAAAAGGGCATACAAGAGAGGTAGATAATGGAGATGAACCAGGACTTTTGGTCTCCCTGACTCAAAACATAAGAGGAACATTAACAAAGGGAAAATAAAAACTGATGGTTAGTCATATTTTCCCAGTTTCTTCAAGTGCAACAGAAAGTTCTTGAAACCTACAACCTTGTGAAAGTCAAGAAGGGACTGGACATCTGTACAAATTTCACTATCCGGAGAAGTGTTAGCTCTGCTTAGCAGCCATCTGGTAAACTCAACACATCATCATTGTAGCCATTCTTGGATTGTAATTGGCAGACCACTGTGAAAAGGAAAAAACTCCTGTGACCCTATTGTTGGGTTTTATTACTTATGTGAGAATTCCCAGACTTCTGGGTCTCATGGACCATCATTAAATCCACTGATGTTCCTATGGATTCCCACCCTAGCAATGGAGAACTGATAGACTTACTCCTGTTGCCATCTAACACAGATACATCAGCTACAGATCACATCCCCTTGCCATATAACCAGATTGTCAGCCCATGCTGGGAAAGCTGGTAGAAATTTTGACTAATGTTGGCGTGCTCCTTGTACAGACTTCAATTCAAATGTGCGCAGTACTCAAAGAAATAAGACCATGGCCCAAAAGACAACGGGACACCCCTTTTTGCAAGCCGGTTTCTCTCTCTAAGCCAGCGATCTATCAGGAATGTGATTCCTCCCAACCACAACCCCTCATCTCTGAAAGAAGATTTGTAATTCCCACTCTTGATTTCATTTCAACCTGTTTCTCTAAAACAATCTTCCCCTCAGGCAACGTGAGTCTCCAGCCTTTGTTTGGCTGAAGATGTAAATATTTGGGCACTCACAGATTTGATATATATATACATATTTGTTGGAACATTTACCACCTGCTATTCAAAGTTAAATCCATAGATTACAGAAAACAAGTTCTTTATCACTTTTTGTCTAATGTAAAATTAAAGACAGCTGAAAGCTTACAAGCTTTCTCTTGCTTCTGAGTCAGTTGTAGCATAATTACCCCTCCAAGGCTTGAATAGCAGTGAAGAGCCAAATCTCTGCAAAGGCCCATCATCCCAGTAAGAGCTTCAGGAGATTCTCTGCTCCTGAGGACATTAAATCAGATGTCATTAAAGCAGAGGACACAGACTAATGAAAGCACCTCGGCTGTAGTCTGTGTCAGCTTTCATCTGCCAGTGATAACAGCTCCCTTGGCTCCTGAAGCAAGGAGACCCAGGAACTCCATAAGGCATCATATGCCTCCTTCTGAGACCACTGCAGAAACATTTTAGAGCGTTGCATTGCACAGAGTTTTCCCAGACTCATTCCCAAATTTAAAAGTTGTTTATAGAGGTCTGTGACATCTTTACACAGCTAAACCTTTCCTATGTTTGAGGTCAGGTCTACCAAACGTGCTTTGCTTTCCCAAGGTGGCTGAAGCAGTTCTAGGAACCACATGGATCAATTGCTATGAGTAGGTTTCTCCTCTCTCCAAGATTTTTAGAAACTTTCTCCAATTCAAAATGAGCAAAAGCATCTGGATGCCTGATTAGAGTCATTGCAGTGAGGTTCTGCCAACGCTCAAAACCAAACTAATAAAACAACACCAACCAAACAACCAGGAGAGGTGTTTGCCACGAGTAGTGCTGTGTTCTCAGGCTTATTGTTTTCAGTATGTTTTCAGATGGTGATCTGGTGCGGTATGAGCAGAGGAGAGGAAATTAAATAGGAGCAGCACACGCATATGTTGTGCACAATAAACCTGGTACAAACAGTGCTGCAAACTGCAACAATGCCACGACAGCCAGTATCGAACTGGGTTTGATGGTCAGTGCTTCACACAGGCCTATTTAGGTTTATTTCACTCTGTGAGCTTTCAAAATATGGTTTAACAAAAAATTACATTCCTTAAAGATACCAAAATTTCTTTAGACATTTCAGAATTTGCCAGTCCCTTGTGCCTCCTCTTAGCAAACAGGCACCAGCCCACATCCATTGCTGGGATCCAGGTCCTCAAGCACAAAACCAAACTGGTCACCTGGTAGTTGCTGTTTTGCACTCATTTATTTATGTGCCCATATTTTGGAATACCCAGCTGTACATGGGGTACTTGGATAACATACACCTAACGGGACACACAACAGCACAAGCAATACCCTCCAATCCAGAAACTTTGGAAATCTGAGAAGGAGCAGCACTGCTGGTCATTAAACTGACTGTTACAGGAGAGGAAGGGTATGTCTCTGCTCCCTAATGAAAAGGAGAGACAGATATTGAAGAGGAGTAAGCTGGACTTTAATTATTGTTTTTGATGTCTGATCTATAACTCCCTAAAAGTTTTGTACGGGAGTAATAGGGAAGCATCAGAAAATTCCACTGGGATATAGATGAGGTCCAGTTTGCAAAAATATCCTCTTCATAAAGAAGCTCAATGCCCTCTTTTACTTGGCAAACCATCATGAATTTATGATGCATTGCATTTGGAAGGCAACACAGCGCACAGCTGAGGCAAGTTACTGAAACGCCGGGAGAGTAAAAGCAAAATGTTCTGAGAATGAGGGTGCATATGGGGATGTATTTGAAAAAAAAATTATATCTATATAAATATACACACACATTTGCTAGAGAAAATGTATATGTATTTATAAAAAAAAATCTAAACTTCTCACCAGTCAAAAGTTAGAACTGATGCAAAACGCATCTGCTTTGATAAGTCTGTTATAAATCTCACAGCTTAAGGCTTTTAACTGACCCTTTACAGTTCATGAATATTTTAAGGGAACCCAGTTTAATTTAAAACAACCCTGGATCAATATATGCATTTATTCTGGCACTGTCCAAATTCCAGGTCCTTGTATTATCAAAAATTGTACCATACATCTCCAGTTTGCCTCCAAATATAGGGTTCATTCAAGGCTGGAGCTCAAATTAGGGGTAAACCTAATTGGATTGAAACCTAAAAATCTCTGTATGGAACCCGGACAAGGAAGACAATTTGGCAAACTATATTTAGAGCAATCTTGTGACATAAAGCCTCTCCTATTGCCCAAATCTGACGTACAGATCAGCACACAATCATGTAGGAATAGGTGATTTCCAACATCACTTTGTGGTGGTGTTCAGCCTGGTGTTCAGCTGGAAGCATTTCTGCATGCCAAGGAAGTCCACACTACCCAGCTCCAGAAAACCTACCCACTTGTTTCATAGAGCACTAATGGGAAGAAGAGATGCTTGCCCTGCAAAGAACTGACACCTCCAACCTTGTGGGGAGCACCTTTCATGCAAAAATAATTTCAATGTCCCAAAACTGTAATTGTCCCAAACACCTCTTGGAATAAACACTTTTGCATGACATTGAGAATTGCAAGAGAGACTGAGAACTGTGAGGCTGACAAACTATTCTTTCAGATTTTTAGTATCTCAGAGCACTTGCATGACTTTGCAAGCCTTGCAAAAAGCAGCTATTTATAAGAATAACTCCAAACATACTGTCCACTTTAAATATTAATAGCATTAACAACTCTCCACTGTCCCACAGATCTCTGTTCTCTACTTCTCTTCTTCATGTCAGTGAGAGACACTTCTTAATAACTACAGTGAAAATTAAATCCTGCCTTCCTCTAAAAGTCAATGAGAGTTTTGCTCTGAGTCATAATTTATTACATACTTAGTTTTTTTCCTGTTCATATTTTTTAAAAAAAGTTCTCTTAAAAGACACTAGCATATATCCTACTGCAATAAATACATTTTTTGTTTTAGAACCTCTCTTTCCATACATCTCCATCCACTGGAAAATTCATTTGGTGCCACTAACATAACACAGATCCTGTATGAATCCAAGCGGGATACCTCTATTGCTGCTAGATTTTGTAGCAGTGATGGCTGCCTAGCAGTCATCCTCTCACCTGGTGTTAGATCTCACACTGGGACATCCTTGTGAGCACAGCACCCTTCAGAGACTTCCCAAAAGCATGGACCCAGATTTATAGGTGTCTGTGGGAAGAGCTGTGGAGTTTCTTTCTTCTCAGGCATCATTTTCCATAGAAAGGACAGCCTAAATCAGCTTCCAGATGCCTTGGTAAATAGAAGAATTATTGGTCATTTTAAATGCAATGAATAACAGATACTAAGCCAAGACTGCATCACAATGCCAATGTTTCTACCTAATCACACACACTAGCAGAGATAAAAAGGCAGAAACATGGACTGATTTTGCATTTGAGGTGCATCTGTGGGGTTTTATTCTATGCACAGATTGTATAACCAACATCTAAGGAACTATCTACATAAACATCCAGGCTGTGACTTCATTAATCTGCTCCCTGACTCTATGGGAAGTCCAGAATAATCTCTGTAGAAGAACATGATCAATATGTTATTGAGAAGATAAGTCAGTGTCAGCGCTAATGTTTAAATATTCATCTACTTGTACCAACATCTTGTCTGTTACTGAAACAACAGGAATATTCAAAGATTAACTCTACATAAAAGACTCGGTAATTTCTTTCTCCAATTCCTTGTTTTTCTCTCGTCAGTTCTACGAACAGTTGTTAAGTAGAACAGGTTGGCATTTTTTCATCAAAACGTTACTTATTTGAAAAATGGGTCTTGGAACAAACCAAGACTTTTGCAGAAAATTTTCATTTGGGGAAATTTTTCAGCTTGTTGTCAAGAAAAGTGAAAACTGAAAAGAATTCATTTTCCAGGATACACAATAGTTCTGAATATATAATCAAAAGAGCTAAAAGAACCAGACGGTATTTGTTTTAATCCAAAGAATTTGAAGGGAGAGAATATAAAAGGACTCATATTAACTGCAAGCACATTTATGAGGAGCTTTGGAAGAGAGAAGATTTGCTTCTTCATTCAGGACTACTACACTAATTCAAGAAAGTAAAGAAGAGAAGGAGAGAGGATGACTCCTTAGCATTTGCGACCCACTCAAGCCATTCCTAGCACTCAGAAGAGACTTCCCAACATTTCTGCAGTGCAAGATTTGTTTAAAATTAGAAATAAAGAAAAACAACCTTATGCAGAAGATTCAGGAGCATGTGAAATGCTTGGACAGAAAGATGCTGAAGTTCATTGAAGCTTGTGTTCTGTCTGATGCTGCTTGGAGGCTCTAAATATAACCAATGTTTCTGCCACCAGAGGCAACAGTCCTCAGCAGAGGAGGAGAAAACTGATCTCAAAGACAAACATCAGAGTGCCCTGAGAAATTCTGCTGAAAGGCATTGAAGTGTTTTCATGCAGGAGGCTGAGTACACCTATCTGAGACCTGGAAAAAGTCATACATAGTGGTGAGCCTAGTCCCTCAAGTAAATCCTCTGTTACAGCATAGGCATTGTACAGCATTATCAAAAGTAAATCAACACTTCCAACGCCTTATTCACAGGTAAGAATTGAAGTAAAGCCTTTTACCATTTCTTAAATGGTATTTGAACATCAGAATTGAATGAGTGATATGACAATAAGAGAAGCAAAAGAGACAAACCACACTGTCATCGAGAGGCTTGTAATGGCACAGCATAACATTTGCCATTTTGCTATTTACCAAAAGCCTTGTTTCAATCAGGGCTGTAATTAAAACCCTTAATCATTCTGAACACTTTCATGTGAATGGCTTCTTTCATGCGTTAACATATCATTTATGCAATAACTGTACATGTAAGGTAGTGTCAGTCTGTCCAGACATAGGAAGTAGCCTATGGAAACATAAATCTATTTGTCGGTATTTTAAAACCAATCTGAAAATGCCGGTTTACACATTTAAGAAGCTGTTACAAACTGTCGAGAAAGAAAAATATGTATCTTGTGAATTAATGAGGCTTCCTAAAGACACAAAGTGTGTGTGTACACAACACACTATGCTGGTGAGAGGGGAGCAAATAGAGCATGGCAGAGAGCACTTGCAGCTGCAGTGTGGGGTTGTGCCCCAAAGGACATATTCCAGGGGAGGGAAAATTGTCCCCATGCCAAACATGTATTTGAGAATAACTTCATGTATTCAAATGGGAAAGGACTGAGGTAAGAGTTGCTTGTATTCACCCATTGACAAGAGCCTTCCTGCATTGGCTACAGCTGATGAAGTCATGATACTAGAAGCTTCATGGACTGAGACAGAGTCATTTGAGGTGCAAGCAGATGAAAGTTAAATCCAGTCCTTGGCACTGAGAGGCATTTCTGGGTAACCTGCACGCTGCTTCATCCCTTTCCAGTCTTCTTCATTTGCTCAGTGCAATGGGGCAACAGCAGCAGCACTGGCAGCAGAGCAGGGGAAAGAGGTCAGGTAGGACAGGTGGGGAAAGGAGAGCTCTATGGAAAGATAAAAGAGGAAAGAGGTGCTGAATGGAGAAAATATATCAGGTAGGTGAGAATCCAGCAGCAAACATTCACTGTGGTTCAAGAGCTTTGAAGAATTCCATCCTGTTGTGGTGGGAAGGCATATACTGTAGGACTCCACTGTCACCCTCCAAGGAAGAGCATGTACTTTCTTTTCCTGCTTTAGAGAATTGAAACAGTGGGGGAATTAATATATAATAAGATTTATAATTACAATCTAAAACATATATAATACCAGGCAGGTTGGGATATCTACCCAGTTTTCCTCAGGTCTGTGTGTTTCCCCTCCCAACAACTGTATAAAACTCTCCTCTTGGAGTTCATAACTTTCTTGTTACCAAGGTGCTACCACTCTATTTTTTCCCTCCAGGAAGTGGCTAGAAACATAACAAGAGCCTTACAGAGCTTTGTGCTCCCTTAAGGACTAGGAAAGGCAATCCATTTCTAACTTGCTAGTCAAAGGTGCAGGAATTTGACAAAATATCTTTTGCTCTAATAAGGGAACTGCTGGTTTCTTTAAGAAAATATTCCAAATTAGGTTTTGCTGAACTTCCAGTGAAACATTGGCATGTTTCTGAGGAAGAACTGATAGACTCACAGTGCTGTGGTGGACTTCACAGCAAAGCCCTAGCAAGGGGAGTGAGTCTTCAAGCTGGGCAAATCAGAGCCTGGGCCTCCCTAAAAGCAGAAAACCACATGGACTTTTGTCCTCATAGCACCTGATAGGTCGAGTTTCCTTCGTGTGCATCAGTGAGCCCTGAGAGTCCTCTCACAGTGCATCATTTCCTCTCCTGCTTCGCACTGGAAATTTGAATGATTCCCACCACATGTGCTCCAATTCTGTGCTGAAACAGAACTGTAAAATGCACCTGTATGAAACACTTCACTGACCTGCTCTCCTTGGCCTTGCATACCAACATACCTGAGACACCCGTGTCCCAGATGTCTTCCAACACAGGAAACATTATGGGTGCTGGGGCTGCAGAAGGAGTACAATCAGCAGGTACTGCAGGTCACTGTCCTTGGGTCATGAGATGTCTCCCACAACACCTCTGCCTTCAGAGGTGTCAGCCTAAAACATTTATTTAAGGGTGACCAATGAAAGAAGGATGACCTAAAGGTATAAAATCCTCCTTTTTCTCTCAGAGGCCAGAGTAACATTCAGCCCTCCTTCCTTGTCAAGCTCAGGTCTGCATTTTAACATATACATTGAGGAGACTGTGTCAAAAAAAAAAAGCTAATATTATGCTTTTGAATAGGGAATTTACCTAAGTAAATAATTATTTTTAAACCCAAGATTTAAGCAGCTTTAGAATTCCACATTATGCTAATGTTTGACAATTACTAAGTGTGGGTATCAGCCAGCATTTTTTTTTAAGTTTAATTTAAAGCAATTTGACATGGAAAGGTTATTACTTTACTTGCCAATAAAAGCTGTACTTTTAACATAAGTGTACACCAAGCCCTAGGGTATGTGACTATTATCTTTTCTGCAATTATGTGGTGTTCTACATAAATGTTTAAAAAAAAACTTAGAAATATCAAAAGTACTAACTTAGCTACAATATAAAAGTTGAATAGCAGAGCCGGGAAGCCCGTCTGCAGCAGACACAACACAGGTTGAGGTTTCCTCCTAGAGGTACCGCCGGGAACGGCGCCTCCGCCCGCACCGCACCTCCCGCCCCGCACCGCACCGCCAGGACCGAGCCCCCGATGCTGCCCGGGACAACTTCCCTCAACACAGGTGCTGCCTTTTCACAGCTTCACCTGCTTTCCCCCGAAAAATGATCTTTTTCCTTCCCTCCTCTCCTCCCCCCTCTCGCCCCCCCCCCAATATTTTCTTTTTCTTTTTTCCTGTAATGTTTCCTTTTCTTTCCTCAGATCTTCTGTGCTAAGAGGGAAAAAGGCTTTTCACACATCCTGCTTCACAGAATCACAGAATGGTTGTGGTTCAAAGGGAACACAGTCTGTCTGCTGGTCCAAACTCCTTGCTCAAGCAGTGTCATCCCAGAGCACATGGCACAGGATTATGTTCAGATAGTTCTAGAATATCCGCAATGAGGGAGACTCTACACCCTCTCTGGGCAATCTGTTCCAGTATTTGGCCACTGCACAGTATAGAAGTTCTTCCTCATGTGCAGGTGGAAGCTTCTGGGCATCAGTCTCTGCCCCTTGCCTCTTGTGCTATTGCTTGGCATCAACAAGCAAAGCCTGGTCAGTCCTCTAAGCACCCTCCCTTCAGATACTTACACACATTGATATATATAAATCTGGGATCTTTGCTTTTCTCTTATAAGTAGAAATTGCTGCTTCCACTTGCTTAAGGGCTGGGTCTCCAGAAGAGATCCCACAGCTGTAGCAGTGAACCTCCCCCTTGGCACAAGGCAGGGTTCAGGGACCCCCACACCCAGAGAGCAGCCACCTCACAGATCCCAACCCAAATGCCAAGTTGGGTCCAATCAGAGCGAAGCACCACTGCACAGTCACAGCCCTGCCCTTGAATGGAAATCAGCCATTTCCCTCAAGAAATTACATTGGAGACCATGAAGAGCCACAATGTCATTGCTGGAGCACCCAGATGGGTTCAAGGCCAGGTTGGATAGGGCTTTGAGTAACCTGGTCTAGGGGAAGGTGTCCCTGCCCATGGCAGGGGGGTTAGAACAAGATGATCTTTAAGATCCCTTCCAACCCAAACCATTTTATGATTCAACAGGCATGTAGAGGAGAGAGATGAAAGTGTATCCTTAGGAGACAAGCCAGCTCACACATGCAGGGGGAGAGACACTTACCTCCTGACATGTGGATCTGTTTCTTTGATGAAAGTGACGATGCCACAAAAGCCAAAAGTGCTATGAGGGTGTCTGCCCATCATCCTGGAGACTTGGCACCAAATGCTGTATTCCCTTGGGCTGCTTAGTCCTGAGCCCCTCCTGTGTAATGAAGTGAGAGATGACCCCTTACACCAGTCCCTCTGGGCCAACATGGGTCAGAGCCAGGGCCCACGTGGGTCCATGGCAATGTCTTCAAAAAAAGGTCTAAGCCCCACATCAGCCTGTGCAGATGAAGTCACTGCTCTGCTCTGCCCTCTCAGCCCTTCAAAGGCAGAGCCTGGAGGCAAAGAGAAAGGGCTGAGACAAGCTCTAGTCCAAACACCAGAGGCTGCTTACTTAGGAGATAATTTGATATTTGGGGTTGTTTTTTTTAAGTCTAGGGGTTTTTTTCTGTCTGGGTTTTGTTTTCAACTTGAAACTTGTGAAGTCACAGCATGACCCTTGCTGGCTGAAAGTCTCCCCAAAACCACCTGGCACCAGGGCAATGAACTTTAGCTTCCTGAAGTGCCCTGCCAGTGCCTTTTGGTGCTGAACTGTGACCATCCCCAGGCAGGGAATGGGAGTTCAGCCTCAGAGGTCTGTTCAGCCCCAGCAGTCTGTACAGCTCTTTGTCTTCTACTGAGAAAGTGAGAACACTGGTCACAGTTCCAGTGCCAAATGCAGTTTGTGTTTCAAATTAACTAAAGTTCATTACTTTACAATTTAGGTAGGAGCTGCAACAAACTGTTCACCAGCAGTCCAAGCGATAGTATACAAGCCCCTCTAGGATCCCTTGGAAGAGCTCCTGATGAGTTCACCAATGTTTGCACATTAACCTCTGGGTGAAAAGCCAGCCGGAGGGATGCGAGAACTCCACCGAGCCCTCCAGAGCATGACACAAAATGATGCAAGTGTGCGAGCTAGCAGAGAAAAGATTTTGTGAGCCCAGAAAAATAATAAAATGTTTAAATCCTAAACTGTTTTTCTTGAAGGTTTATCCAAAATCTAGCCCTCCTTAAGCCTGTGAGTTTGCAGAGCATTGTCAATAAATTAGATCATGCACACAAGGCAAGGATTTCAAGCCAAAAAGCTCTAGCCCTGAGTCGCTTAACAGCAACATTCCCCAGAAAAACGACTCGAGATGAAACATGAGATATGTATTAATTATCAATGGTCTAATAGAAAATTTAATGAAGACAAGTATCTTCTTGCACTTTATCCACGATAACGATGATAGTACGTCAGCGAGGCGCATACCTTACAACGTGGTGGTGAATGTCAAGTCTGAAGCCATTACAGCAATTCACCACAATAATGGCCAGCCAATGCATGGGCTTGTAGCACTTAATCAAAGTAATGACATCCGTCCACAATTATTTATGTTATGGTAACAAAGAGCTGCCAAATGCAAAACAAATGACATGAGGATTTGCAAGAGAATTTCTTCCCGTAAATTCTCCTTAGGTTATGCTTAAAGGCCCTCAGGATGGAAGTCCGTGTATATCCAGAGTCATATCAGAACGGTGGGGTTATTGTGCCACATTTTACTGCCTATAAGCAATGAACCCAACACTATCACCAAAATGAGCTCTTCAGCCAACAGAACTGTATCCATATCATTTGAGCTGGCCTTGATTTACACCCAAGAGTTATCCTCAGAATTTTACAAGAGAAAAAAAATTACATGGAAGACAACCTTTGCTTACCTCTGCCTATCAAGGAAAACAAAGACCCAGCTGTATTAACACTTAAACATGCGTTTGACTTGAAGTATATGAGCAGTCCCCACTTACCTCAATGGGCTTTGGATTAGAGCCATTATAATTACAGACCATGATTCTCTATTAAGTGCAGTACTGTTCTTTCAGGGGCATTTATGTGGGTGTTTGTATAAAAACACTGTCAAAAACTAAAGAACACCAGTAAATATAAAATGGCAATGTTCAAGTTCAGATGTAATGAACTAATTTATTTTTTTTAACACTACATCCAACTGTTTTTCACCACTCACAGATGTCACTGGAACAACTTGAATACAAAAAAAATTGCCTAAGAACAATAAACTACACAGACCAGCTAATATTGATTGCTTTAAAAATGCCCCCTGTTAAACTAAATAATAGCCAAATCTCACTGCAGTAAATGTGCCTTTATATCATTAAATGCTAATTTAACAGAAATGTGACTGCATGGTGAAAAGCATGAAAATGTTGGAACTGAAAGATTGCTTTTTTTTCCCCTTTGCATTATACAAGTCTCCAAATTAACACCTGAAAGAAGAAAACAATAATTTCATATTAGCTGGCTACTTAGTCACACAAGCCAAAGCTGAGACTAAGCTAAACTCTAGTACGCACTTTCCAAAGTGACCTGTGTCTCTGAGAGGGGAGGCTGGAGGATGCCCCTCACCACAGGCTCTGGCCACCCTCAATGACCAGATTATGGCCTGTCATGTAGTCTGAGGCTTCTGAGGCCAGGTAGACGACAGCAGCCTGCAGGTCGGTGGTCTGAGCCAGCCTCCCGGCAGGAATGTCCCCAATCCAGCGCTGCACCAGCGGCTGCAGCTCTTTGGAGCGGATGAGTGGCGTGTCCACGATGCCCCTGCAACAAGAACACACCCCAAGAGTTTAGGAAGAAGAAAAGGCAGCACTTACAGGTGTTGGAGATGTTAGTTCGGAAGGAAAAGTGTGGAATAGCACAAAGGAGATGAGATGAGCATATCAGACCTGCTCTGCCTCTGCAGAAAGTCAGGACGCAAACTTCGACAGTGCTTCTTTCCTGTAGTTGCCCTTCACTGCTGATGGACAGCTTAGAGGTTTCCTTTAGAGTAAGTACACATGTATTATCTTCTTAGCTAATAGCAAACCCCCTTACTTTTAGGTTACTTAAAATCACCAACTTTTTCTTCCTAGAAAACAAGAATGGCATTGGAACCAAAAGCACCTTAAGCTGGATCTGTCACATCTCTTCAGAACTGTTGTCCTTCTACCAATTTCTCTTCTTATCACTCCGCAGCATAATGTCACGCAGCATGTTTGTGTACAGCCCCGAAAGTGAAAACAGATCAACTTCCCATATGTCAAAAAATGAGGGAAACAAAAGCCAGCACCAGACACCTTCCGCACAAAAAAGGAGAGGCAGAGATAAGCACAGCACAACCAGTGCAATCCCCCTTAAACCAAACCCCAACAAGTCACACCGATTTACCTGTTTTGCCTTTTTTACATTACCATATATTAAAACTCTGCTAAGTACATTTTTCTCAGGTGCCCTAAAAATGAGTGATGCTGCAGGAAGCACAATGCAGGGCTAACATTTGGCTGGCTTTTATGACTTTAACTGCGACTGATTTGTCATACTCCTCCTTAACAACATATTTGTATTTTGTGAAATGTATAATTTTTTCAGCCCCTGAACAAATATATTTACATAACTGTGTCTAACGAGAAATTACATTTAACTTCTCAGAAATGACAATAACTAAAACCTGAACTGCCAATTCCACTTCATTAGTGTGGTAGAAATGCATTCCAAATGTTAATAAAAATTCCAACATGCTGATAAATTAGCGCTTCTAAGGAGCATGTGACACCTTGGTTAACATATTCAACCTCAATTATATTTCTCTTCAGCACCCTGTTATCTGGAACCTTTGCTGGCAATCAGAGGTGCTGTTTTTCAGCGGCCAATTTTCTAGATAATGTAGCTTATCAACACTGTGGGTAAACTTGCCAATGAAATCAGGCTGCACTGAACCACACACACGCTAATTGCATCTCTTTTTTATGCATATTTACAGACTGTCACTTCAAAGAAATCAGTGGCCCATTGAGGCAGCCAGTTAGCTGGAAGAATTGCCTCTTGCAAATGAAAATTAGCAAACAAGCTAGTGATAAATATGAAATGAACAAAGTATAAAAATACTCGTTTTGTTCTGAAACTTCATTGGCATCCCAATTTAGACTTCCAAGGAAATAATTTTTTGAGGCAGACTGGATTCTGGGTATGAGATCTACCTTTTGTTTTAAATAAAAGCTGAAATCCACTATTTACTCTGTTACAAAGTGGAACTAATTCAGATTTTCCCCCAAACATTTCTGTTTGCACTAATCAGGCAGGATTTAAATATCAGCTTTATTTTTTATTGCAATTGTCAGTAAAGAGCAGAACAGTTCAGAAACACTGAGCAAAGCAGCTCATTTAAGTTCTGGCAACATAACAAAATCAAGCACATTCCAGCATAGGACTGTGGATGTTTTGCTTATTTCCTTCAAGCACAGTCCCCTGCTCTCTCTCCTTTCTTTCCCAAACTCCTCGAGAACTGGTTTTCTTCAGAGAGAAATGTGCTTTGAGCAGCAGACATGAAATGTATTGGGCTCCTTTCCCATACGTGACTCTCACCGTGCTTACAAAACCATCACCATCATCATCACTCTGGCTTTACACTACCAGAGACCAGAATAAGATCCATATGACTTTCTTTTTTTTTTTTTTTTTTCATTTGCAGACATATTTTAACCCCAAGGGAATGCAGATTAGGGAGTAAAACACACAATCCTCCAGTGCAACAGACTTTGCTAAAAAGAGGACATTTTTCAATCTGTTCAGAAAAATGATCTTTGGTCTGATCACTGGAGCCTGACAATTGCTGCACTGTGGCTGTCACTGGACCTTTCTTTACATTCACTTTAAGTAGCAAAAATATAGATGTGTAACCAAACTTCATTACAAATTTTTGTTATAGAATGGAGAAAAAATATAGCACAAAACTTAAAAGTTGCAAACACACATACTGATGGCACTATAAATATTAGACATGTCATTGATACTACACATCTTCTGGGAAAGCTTTGGTGCCAAGTTGGGCAATTTAATGTTGTTGAACCCTTTTAGGCAGATTTTAGTTGGCTTCTAACCAGTTCCAGCAAAGACAACTGCCAATGCATTAATTCCCTACCTCATCTCGTATGCAGTGCTGAGCCTATCAGTACTTTCTGTTGCATGTCAATGTAATATCAAACTGCTGGTTCCTTAATGTTAGATATGAGCATCAATATTTCATTATTGATACACAGGACAATTTGAGACATTAGGGGGAAAAAAAGATCGAAAAAAAAAGAAAAAACAATTGCCTAAAACATTTCCACTTCGAGAGACACATTAGGAAAAATATCACTTACCAGATACTTAACTAGAATTGTTACGTGCGCTCAATCCCCAAATGAGAGCAAAAAAAGATTCCATCTGTGTGTAACTTGATTTCTTTCAGATGAGTTATTAATTTGAATGAGTTAAGTACACTCCACTTAATCAGGAAGTGTTTAATCACAAGATCCACTTAATTGGGACATCTCCCAAGGAATTAAGATTTAAGTCCAAAGATACTTACCAGCAACGACTGCTGCTTAATGGGGATAGTAATGCTTCTTAATTGGGATGCCTTCAGGTGATGCTGGGGTGCTCCTTCTCCTGCCAGCTCTACCTCTGCTTCCCCCCTGATGAGGTGTACCCAAAACCTGCAGTGATTCTTCCCTACATGCTTTCTGACTGCTCATACCCATGGGGTTACCCACAGATACAGCATTGGGTGCCTGCCTTCATGCTACCCCAGAGGACCAGGGCAAGATGCAGGGCACACAAAGCCTCTTTGCCCAAACCCATATCCCTGCAATTCACCAGCAGGGAACATGGTTCATCCCCCAGGACTGCTGAGCTTCACTGGGTCTCCAACAAGCTGGCCTGGCTGCAAGTTGACCTTAGGATCAAATTCCAGCTGTCCATCCAAAAGGTCATCACGTTATGCTCTTTTCATGTCTTGCAAATCAACAAGGGAGCAGCAATTAGCAAAAAAAAAAAACCAAACCCCACAAAAAAACCCAACACAACAACAACAACAACAACAACAACAACAACAACAAAAGGACACTTATTCAGTGCAATGGCTGCAAAAATGAAGTGTTCCAATGCAGCACATGCCAAAAAATCAGACACTGTCCAAAATCACCTCCTCCATCACACCCAACACACCTCACATGTGCTGGGACCAGCAAAGAGACTAAAAAACGTGGGCAGCTGGGCATCAGGCACCAGTCAGGTTACAAGGCGAGGGCACTGGAAGGGGGTAGAAGGCACTGCATGTGGCAGAAGGGCTGAGCACAGTTTCCACGACAGCAACAAGGTAAGTCAGCCAAAACATCCAGGGAGTCTCAGCCACCTTATCCCCAGGCTTGCTTGGCCAGCAAGAGAAGCCTGAATCTTCAATTTTATAAATGCAATAAATTATCCTAAGAACTCTGCCATAACATTTTATGCATTGCTAACTTTTATGCATTGCTCTGCATAAGTTTTATGCACTCATTAAGAAATTAAGTTGATAAAAAGTGACCAGATAGGAAGAGGGGGAAAAGGCCAGAAGGTTTGCATGGTGAAATAATGTCTAAGGCCAGACTGGAGCATTTGGACCTTCAGACAGAGGCACGTTGAGAGTGCCTTAGAGTATTAATGCAATCATGAGTGGGAGGGGCAAAGTACTTAAGGACCCAGATATTTTCCTTATCCAGAGATGATCTTGGGGTACCATCATGCCCCATCTACATCTGTGCTCCTCACACTCCTCAAAATCCTCTCCTGTTATAAGATGACTATGTGCTAGGTTGGACATGGATGTGCAGCAAGACTTGTGCTTTTGGGAGACATTTCAACCCCTCAAAGTATTGCAATGGCACCGACACAGGTGCTGGAGCACTGAAGTTCCTGCCCAGTGCTGAGTACTCAGATCAATTGGGTTGGAGATGTCCCTGTGTCTTGGTGAGTCACACCAAGAGACAATGACACTCGGGTCCACAGTTCTGGGAATGGGTCTAAATATGCCCTAGAATGCAGTTTCACATCTTACACAGGTAGAAAGGTAAACATGGATAGTTATTCACACTGAAGCATATGTGGCTTTTGCTTATGGTGATGAGGGATCTGAGCTCTAAGAATCACTGCAAGCTCCTTCCAGTGAACACTGCCCAGAGCTCCCCAGGCAGCCCTGTCATGAGGGGCTCAGCCAGAGCTGTGAATGGACAGGAGGAAAACTCTGTCCAACTCTGGAGTCGATCAGTCTGGGTTCTCAGCTGCACTAGGGGACACTGCTCTGTCCAGGACAGGGGACCACAAAGAAAGCAAAATATTTGTCCTCTTTGTGCCCTTTCTGGCTATTCCTCTGCAAAGAAACACCCCTTCCTGTTGTGGGATTTTGAGATCATCACTAGAGTTTAAGACAGGTAAGGATGATCAAAATGCAACTTTGTTTTGGCTTGAAAATCAGAAAAAGAAACATGACTAATTTTTCTCCATGCTCTGACAACTGCCTCCAGAAACATAACTTCTTCAAATATGAGTGTATGCTCCAAAATTGTGCCAAACAATGCATTTTGATCATTTGGAGTCTATTTTTTAAATTTATGTAAGCCCCTTCAAAATGGGTAATTCCTCCTCGAAAAGCCTTCTCTTCTGTAATTGCTGTGAATGAGGCTCTACTATCCCACCTCTGTTGGTACAGATTACTTGTGTGTTTTCAGACACAATTCCTGCCAGGTCCTGCTGAGCTTCCCTAATTCCCTTCATCTCCCCTGGCTCCTGAAAGCCAGTGTAAATTCACTAGCACTAGTTGTGGGAACACTATAACAGTGCTGCTAGCATTGGCATGGGGAAAATCCCATTAGGATGTAAGATGCTGTTGAAAGAATCTGTGGATCACATGGAGAGATGGCTGGAGTCACTGGTATAATTAGTAATAAATAATCATAAGGAAGACAGCGAGCACAAGCGAAGAGAGAGCAGACCGGCAGTAAAAACAGAGGCACTTGCCATTGAGCACTGTGATTTTTTTTTTAACTCCACTTTGTGGATTAAAATATGTAATTTGTTTTCCCTAATTTGATGTACATTATTATCTTCATTATTACAATTTAACTCCTGGGTTAAAATCCTGCCCTTCTTACTTACTCTGATTGACTTCAATGGTCTATGGAATTTGACCGCTTCCAATTAACGTTACCCACTTGGGTTTCTGCTCAGCACTATCATGCACTGTTAATTGTTTAATAAAATGACTGGTTTTGGTATGTGTGCAAGAAACAGGAAGAGATGGAGTATATCTAGTAAGAAAACTTTTCTTTGTGAATAAGTACCATAAAACATAGAGCATGAAGTCTCTAAAAACAAGGAAAATTTAATTTGTAATAAATATATATATGTGTACAAAACTACACCTAGCCTCCTGTGACTATCACAGCTGAACAGGAGCTCAATTACAGCAATACAATGTAGCTTTTAAAGTGCCTATATATTTTTCTCAATTGGAAAGGGAAAAGAAGTATTGTCTATTAAGTGTCAAAAACCTTTTCTTTAACCACATAAGGCTTGGACAGACTAAGGAAATATTTCATCTGGAAGAGAAATGCTAAAAACTACCCTTCACATTATTGGAAAACCTATTATCAAATGCTAAAACCTCTCCTTAAATCCCTGAGTATACACAGCAACAGAGCAGGTTTGGTTCTAAGTATTTAAACCTTTGTTAAGGAAAAGACAACATAAAAAGGGATGCAATCCACCTGCTAATTAGAAACTTTATTTGCTGAGACAGTGTTCATATGAGCTTTGTGAAACATTTCATTCTCTTTGTAGTTTCAAAATGAGACTGCATTTTACTTACGGGGAAATGCAGTTGACTTTTACTCCTCTGTCAATCCACTCGGTTCCCAGTGTCTGTGTTAATTTTACGACCCCAGCTTTGGAGACGTTGTATGCCAACTGCTTCTGTGGGTGTGGGACTACAAGGGGTTCAGAAAGAGAAAATTATTTATTCTTCCCAAATTAGGATAGCTTAGGCAATACACGGACAATTCCCTGCATTGAGATGAACTATTTGACATTTTCCTTGATAGGGGGTAGGGAACAGCAAGAATTTAGCCACCTACCACACAAAACTAAACATCTAACTATTTTGTTGCAGCAGCTGGGCTATTGGAAAACAATGGAGAAAACAAAAAGGAATAAAGAAATGTCAAAGGCTCCATATTTGGGCAAAGCCAAAACCCATGAATTTAACATAGATATGCAATAATTGGCTCCTCCCAAGAAAAATAAATAATCATATACACACATGCACATTCATATATTATACATATATATGTTTATATTCTTGTGCACTATAATATGAATATAGTAACATATAATGACAAGAGATTATAGAATTAATAATATGTGTTCTGCAGAATATAGTACATAAATATGATTTATGATATTGTATATATAGTACATTATGTGGTATGATACAATGTAATGTAACAAATTGTTTGAGATGACATTATATGATATAATATAAGTACATAATAGATTTTATATAACATATTATATATAGCTTCTTGGAACAAATTATTCTCCATAATTTTTAAATTATCCATAGTCTGAAGCAAACACATCACATTATCTGGCTGGTGTTTGTGTGGATGTGATCACAGGTGCATCCCAAAAATTCAGAACACCCACCACTTTCAAAATCTGAAGCTTTTGAAAATGTTTCAGAGATGTCACATGTCAGTCAGAGACATAAAATGATCACCTTGCTAATTACAATGTTCAAGCTTGTTAGTGCTGTGTGCTCGGTGGCTCTGCCCCTCACCAGCTCAGAGAAAGCTACTTAAGGACAAATCCCCAGTGGGTGTAAAGTGCTTTAAACCCATGGGAGTCAAATCAAGTCAGTTCAGCTATTGGGATTTACACTCACAAAGTGTCTCTCCTTGGACTTCCCTGGCTGCCATTAGGACTTCATTAAACAAATCTAGTGCGAAGCACCAATCCATAATTATCTCCATATCGGTGCTGAGTGTCACTTATGCTAACTCTTTTGGAGGGAGAGTGGGGAAAATCAGGGCTAAATATCAGTAGTCATAAAGGCAGGCAATTCCAGCCCGTGGGGTTGAATGACACTGAACCCAGGAAAAAAGGCAGTCACTTGGTTTGAGTAAGGCTCAGCCAGCAAACCCCAACTCATAGCATTTTGATAAAAACACACAAGCAGCACTGGCAGATAGCATTAAATTTGTCTTAATAAATTAAGCTGATGCATCAGTTTTAGATCACTCCTACCCATGGCATCCCAACACACCCACCACTGCTTTTATTGACTGAAACTATTGGGTTTGCATATGCCAATGTAAAGGGTGGAAAGAAGGTGATAACTGAGATATCCGAGCTCTGAAAGAGCCAAAAGCCGTGCTGCAAATTACTAAGCATGTGAACAAGGGCCTTTGCCTTGAACATGGATGTTTTTTAATAGATTTAAAGCTCACACGTGATGGGAGCAACAATTAGTGTTTCTGTTTTTCTGCATATGCTGGAGGTTTGTTCAGAATTCAGAGGCCTTTCCCTTGCTACAACGAGCATTACACACCACAGCCCTCCTCTGCCAGCATTTATTCTGTGCTCATTTTTTGTTCAATATGAAATAATTTGCATTTCGACCCACAGAACTGCTTTGCCTTCTCTGTGTGCCTGTTGCCCCCTGACGCAGCGCGATGTGGGGGCTCTCAAAAAGATGTGGAACGTAATTTCTTGATTAATTGCCATGCAGCAGCTCCAAGTTGCATACAACTTTGGTAGTTAACCTTGTAACCTCCCAAAAGCAGCCCTTTGCTAAACTTTCCAAACATGTCTTTCTGTGATAAATCATTTGGTGTTTGCTAAGAGGATGGAAGTTCTGGCACCGGCTCTGCACGTGGGTGAGAACAAGTTGCTGCAAGCTACGAGAATGAGCGTCTGATTTGGGGTGGGTGCTGAGACAGGGTTTTTAAGTGTCCTTCCACATACATTCTTTTGTCTTTATAAGAATATCTAAGCCAGGTAACTCAGAAGATGAAATTTCTCCCTCCTGAGACATTTGGCCCCTCTCAACTGGAATTGCTCAAGAAGAAGCCAACAGGCTGCAAAGCTCTGGCGCTGGTTGGGCTTTCTGCAGCTGAGCGCCCCACACCACCTCCTCTCCCCTTACCCATGGTGGTCTCTTACAAACAGAAGAGCAAATCTACAACCCTTCAAACTCATACAAAACCAGACTAGAGGCTGTGAACAAAACTATGCCTCCTGCAGTGTCACAAAAAAAATCTGAACTGTTAAGGCTTCTGGGAAGTGAGGACACTCACTCTTGTTCAAGACTGAGATGACAGGAGGAAGCAGATAAAATCCTGTCAACATCAGCTGCATTACATTTTAAACATCTGTGTCCTGGTTTTGGCTGGGATAGAGTTAATTTTCTCCCCAGTAGCTGCTACTGATTTGAATTTAGGAAGGCAATAATGCTGATAACACTCTGATGGTTTGGTCATTGCTCTAAAACAAGGACTTTTCAGTTCTCGTGCTGCCCGGCCAGTGAGGAGGCTGGTGGGTGCAAGAAGCTGGGAGAGGACACAGCCAGAGGGATATTCCAGTCATATGGCATCATGCTGAACAATAAACCTGGGGGGAGTTGGCTGGGGAATCTGACTGAGCATCAGTCAGTGGGTGGTGAATAACTGTACGGTGCATCATTTGTTTTGCATTTTCTTTTATCCTTATTATTATGATTTTCTCTTTCTTTTCTGTCCTAATAGACCATCTTTACGTCAACCAACAAGTTTTACCTTTTTCCCTAGATTCTCTCCCCCATCCCAGGGGGCAGTGAGCAAAAGGCTGTGAGGTGTAAACCACAACAACCTGACACTCTGGTTTTGCAACCTCGTTCAGTGCACCAGGCTCCCAGCCTGACCTTGAAGCAGCCACGTAATGCTAATAAGAGGTGCACATAGACAGAGAAGAGCAGACCACTTACCACTAAAGATATTCACTGTAAAAATTACAGCTCAGAGTTCCACCTGTGTGAACTGCCGAGCTGCAGCAGCCTCGCCGCCGCTGCTGGAGCATACGTCTGGAATAATTCCAGTGAAATACCAGAATCAAAATGCACATATGCAAAATGTATGCAGCTTATCATCAATTAATTAAAACTGATTCTGAGCAGTGAATCTGGAAAAATCACAAACAAAAACCTCCTTATCCTGTGTCTCCTCATTTTCCTGTATCTCTGAGGAAGGACTCAACCTACAACAACAACAAAAAAAATATCCCCTTAACTATTTCTAGAAACATTTCATACTATGCCAGTTGGCCAACATACTTAAATAACCAACCAACCAACATATTTATTTAACATTCAGCAGATGGACATGATATGAACATCGTGGTTTTCAGTCGTAGTTTCATAACTACTAGATTTTTTCAATGCCAAGATTCAAACAGGTTCAGAAGGTAAACACATCTCTTCATCTCTTAACTTTTGGCCTAGCATGCATTAACTTTTACTGACATTTAAATGTATCTTGGGAAGACCCTTCCAGGCTGCTCTCAGGGCTGCTTTCCAACGTTCACTCCTGTTCCAGGACCACTACTTCCCTCAAATGTGATCCCCAGGTGAATTCTGGGCTTGTCTCACAGTCAAGGAGATGCAGCCCCAGGCTGGGTCTGGGATGGATGCACTGGTGGAATGGCATCACCTCCCAGCTCAGCAGAACTGTGCCAAGGCCCAGTGGAAAAGTTGGAAAATTACTCTCCTTCAGCAGTGGAGACCATTGCTGGGCTGCAGTGAGACTGGGAGCAGTGTGCCAAACCAGCAGATCCCCAGCTTGTGCCAATTCCCAGAGCTTCCTAACTTTCTCCAGGGTGGAATACCTCCCAGGAAATTGTGCTTGGTAACAGTGATGTGGATGGTGACAGCCCAACTGCAGACCAGAGCCTGACTGCACAGAGCAGAGCAGGAAAGCCTGGTGTATTTGAAATTTAAAACTCTACATTCTTTTCAAAACTACTTTTCTTTGGGAGATTTTGTAACTTTACAAAGCTAGGGTGGAGGAATGGTGCCTGTGTTTAAGCAAAAGTAAAACAGCTGGTAAAGACACTTGAAAAAACATTAACAACAACATTATAAATGGATTTTTGAAGAAACATTTAAAGTTACTGTGCAATAAACTGAGCAGAATGTCATAGAATGTCAAACTGGGCACAGTAAAAATAAACGTTATTCCGAAGGAAAATAAAAAGACTGCATATTTATGTAACATTCAGCAGATGGACATGATATTAATACAGGGGTTTTCAGTTGTACTTTTATAGCTACTAGATTTTCTTGCCTAACTTGGCAACCCAAGGCACCATTTGATTTTTGGATTTGGACAATACTGCAACAGATGTCCAGACCAATAAAATAAACTCCTAAAGGGCTATGCTTAATTTGTGTAATTGATCAATTTTTGTTACATGGGCTTCAGCTCACCAGCATGTAACTGCCTTCCAGATTAGCTCAGCAGTAGGGATTTCATTCCATATGTTACAATGGTTTATTGGTGCTTCTGATGACACTGCTGATTCAGCAGCATTGGTGCAGGCACCTGTTGGTAACAATAATGTTATAAACCCCATGGGTACTGAGACAAAAACTGGCAAAAAATCTTTTGGGTGGCTTTTAAACATCTTGGAGGCTCAGCTTCTGACACACCAAGGAGTTTGCCTGGAACAGTGGGGAGATACCAGCACCTTTCCCAGGCCATCCATGCACTGGAGTCAGGGAAGGTGACTCCACCTCTTCTATAAAAAGTAATAAGTGCTCTAAAACATTGAGGACAGATAAATGTTGAAAAATGATATCAATAAAAATTTTGTAGTACATTTCCTCTAATATGAAATGTCAGTGATTTACTCCTTCCCAATACAGGTTTAATTGATTCAAATAGCATCGGTAGTAATTAAAATATGGATTCTGAAGCACAACTGTTAGCTCTCATCACTCACCTATTAAACTTGCCATAGATGCTGTGTTAATTATCTTCCCATATCCTTGATTCAGCATAATGCGGCCTGCAGCCTGTGACAGAAATTAAAGCAAAGACCAGTGACCCTTTCTGTGATTGTGCTAATAATGACATGATAATAAATTAGTCTTCACTTTTCAGAAGAGTTGATGTGCTAACACATTTTTTTATGCACTTGATATAAAAACTTGGTACAAAAATGGTTGATGCAAGAAAAATCCTATTGCCATTTCACACTTCTTCACTCTTAGCAATATTTTCTCAAAGTAATCACTAATTTTGAGAATGTCCCCCAAAGCTTTCTGGTTTTCAGGATGAGTCAAATAACCACCCTTCAAAAAATTTTGGCCATTCTAAAATGCCTGGGTTTGGGCAGCCAGTAAGTACCAGCTGCTTTTGAAAATATTGACTGAAATATGTAAATGGAATCTGCAAATCTTTTCTTAACTCTACCCAAACTAGAACCAATTTTTTTATGTGTTCTTTATTGTGTTAATAGGTCTTGATAAAGTAAATAGAAAATTACTACCCATTTGCAAAATAAATCAGTGCAGCATTTCACACTTACTTGGCAGCACAGAAATAATCCTCGTAAATTAACATTGAAAGTTTTGTCCCATTCCTCAAGGGAAGTCTCTTCACTTGCAGAGTTCAGATTGATTCCTGCATTGTTGCAAGCGATGTGAACTGTGCCCCAGCGAGCCACAATTGAATCCACCATCCTTTGCACATCCTCGGGCTTGCTGACATCCACTGTCAGGGCAAGGCTTTTAATCCCTGCGTTAAAATAAGAGTGATGAAGTCAGTATAGGAATTTGCAGGGAAAGAAACAAAAACTTCTGGTTTATGATCAGTTATTAATGCATATAAAGAGATATTTTTATATATATTTTTATATCTATTACAGTATTTCATATATATTCCACCTTAATTTGTTGCTGCAAAAATTGTACCAAAATGTGAGTTTGTTACTTCAATACTGTTATTATGAAGTTGCTGACAGGTACCAGGTTTGTTTGTTAGAGACCAACCCAAAGCCCAGGTGTGGGAGGGAAGGCGGCCACTCCAGCAGGACGAAGCTTGGAACACTGCACCATCTTCTGTCCAAACCCTCAACTGCAGCTTCCCCATCCATCAGCAGATCTACAGATGCTTTTTTTATGCCACGTCCCCCTAAGGTGCTCCAGAAATCAAATTAATTCATCCCAAAAGTGCTCTCTTGATGAACTACAGCATCTAGGCAGCTGAGAGTCTCAGACAAAACCAAACCAACTTTAGTTGGGAGGTAACTGGCAATACCTGCAGGTGCACAGTTATGGTAGTCAGATTGTCTAGCCTTATTTATTGCAAATCACACTACCAGAATAACACAAAAAATTACCAGATTTGAAACATGCAAAAATGCTTTTTCTCTTAAAAAAAAGTTCAGCTGCTGACTTGCACCAGTGCTGATCCATAAATAGCTTAATTTAATTTAGTATAAAAACCAGCTTTAAACACCCTTATTATTAAACAACATAGGCAGCCTGCTGAGGAACCTGAAGCCAATGGAATGATACTCATCCTGAAAGCCAAATAAGGCTCCACCAATAAGGGATGTGGTGAAATGGGTCTCAGCTCAGAAGGAGGGAGGCAGCCACTGAAGTTGGAGCACAGATCAGCAGCCTGCAGGCCAAGAGTGCAAGCGTAGGAAGTTACGGCTTTTAAAGCAAGATTTTCTACTTCTATATGAATGGAAAAATTGTTTCACGTTGGTCCCTCTTTCAGATCATTCTGATAAAACATTTAAAAGAAGGCTTAAACCTATTCTAGGAGGAGACTCTCCCAAAATGAAGCTGAGGTGGAGGCTTCTATGAAATCAAGGCAAAGCAGTAATTTCCCAGTGGTATTTGAAGAAAATGGAAGGAAAGAGGCTTTTGGATGGAAAAGTTCCTCCTCATCTCCAATGCTTTTAGGAGCCTGCCAGAGTACACTTCCCTCAGTGATGCTACTCTGGGGTGCTCCCCACACCAGGCCATGGGATTTCCTGTCACCTTCAAGTGATGACACAGCCCTATTGGCTTCCATGGCAGAGAAAAAATACAGTCAACTAAAATACGAATGCACGTTCTGCCACAAAACAAGACCTCTTCTTTTATCTCAGGTTTTATGCTAAATATGCTGAAAAAATAAGAACAGCCAGACAGCCCCCGTTACTCCTCCTAGTTGTTATCAAGACATGTAATGCACAGGGAGTTGCTGCAATCTTTTTTCTCCATTTACAGACAAAACGGGTGCAAGCGTGTTACTAATGGTAACAGAGAGACTCTTCACCTGCCCTCCAACTCTCACCCCATTTATAGCTTCATCTTATAAGATAGTTCATAAAAACAAGACAAAAGGTGCCAGGCATGAGTGTCTAGTGAAGAAGCAATGAAGACACACTCACTTCAAACCAGAGTCCCATATTTGACCTTAATCAATTCAGCTGATGACCCTGCACTCTAAAAGAGGGGAAAAAAACCCCACTTTCTGTCTCTCTACTGTCTCCCCAAACAGCCTGTTAAAAATCATAAATAAATTATAGAAAAATAGCTTCAACTCTATAGACACAGCCAGAGGTAAGAGACTGAACACACAACCATGTTGCTGCATGTGTGACGGAGCCAGTGCATCTCCACAGCCCTCAGTTTAGTTTTATGATGCCCGTGGAGGCAGTTTTGTGATGAGAGCGGCCGGAGAGGAGTCCAGTGGCTCTGTGTTGGAGAGACACCAGTATGCCAAACCTGCCCGAGGTGCCCTTCTGCAGGGGACATGAACACATTGCCCTGCCACAGGATTCATCTCTGGTCTCCGGGTATAAATGGAAGTAACACGTTGCATATAGACAGGAAGATCAGGAGTGACATTGCACAAGGCATTTGCATAGTTTACAGTGAAAATGCACATTTTAAAAATCCCATCAGGCTAATTCTTCCCTTAGGGTAGAGGCAGCAATTCCCCCTGAAGACAGAGGTGTGTGTAGTGGAAGGTAACCCTTAGGATTTTTTGGTTATGTTTCATCATTTTTGGTTCTTCTGTCAGGATCTATTAGCAACTGTTGAAAGAGGTATTCACACAGGACCCAAAAACAAAGACCCCTGTAGCCAAGGGACATACACGTGAGCTGTCTAACAAAGCTAAAACTGAGATCACAGAGGTTCTGATGTTTAAAACTCATCATGAAATGAAGGCACCATCCCAAAAGGCAGAAAAGGGCTCCTTGGTATAAGAAGCAGAACAGCTCTAAGCAATCTAAGCAAAATGTTTTGAAAAAGTATCAGTATCAGAATGACTTGGGGCACTGCATTTCCAACTTTGATTTAGAGATCTACAACCATTGAGGGGGAAAAAAAAGTCACAGCTCCTTTGTCCTTATTATAGCAGGGGAAATATGTATTAATACTACAATTGCTTCAATTTACTCATGTGAATATTTTCACAGTAAAGCTAGCTGAACCTTTTTGTCAAAATTTATTTCCAACAGAGCATGTTACTTCTTTGAAGCCAAAATGTTTCATGGAAATATATTGATTTCAACAAAAGTTTTCAAGGGAAAGCTTCTGAGGTCCAGGCTAGACTCTCTAGTTACCTCTGGAGAGAAAGAGATTGAAAACCTGACCTCTTCAGATCCTTTCCAAAAACGGGCATTTGGATATAATTCCCTTTCACAAAAGCATTACAAAGTTTGGGTTTTGTTCCAACAGGGAATGACAATAAATTTGAAACCTCAAAAACGGTCATGAGATGGAATAGACGTGCCCTGACCAGCTGCACTGGTCAAGTTGATAGATAATATTTGACCTCAAAGGATAAAGATGTGTAAAGAGTGAGACGTGAGATTTTCTTTCCTTTAGACTGCAATAATGTTTGCTATGCCTCATGACCTCTCCAACTGCAGTTTGGAACACACACCCCCTGCCTCCTCTGGGCTTACAGCCCACTGCTGAAGGAGCAGAGATGTAGGACAACCATTGAAGGATGATCAAATTCCTCCTGAAAATGCCCTGGAGATAAGTTAAGTTAGTTTTGCAATAGGCTGTTGGCATCCAAAGTCTCATGGCTCTATCAAGTAGCCCATTTCCATCTGAATAGTTCCACTTGATATGCAGGATCTCACAGGGAAAAAATGTCCAAAAGACAAGTTAACATATAGGGCAAAGCTACTCTGTGCCAAGGCCATATGGCTTTGGTGCATAAGGGATTGAAAAGCTTCAGGGGAGGAGGGACTGGATGAGTCAAGAATTTGTAATAGGAACTGGACACTTTCTATTCTAGCTCATTATTTGGGATCAGAGCTTTAACCATTGCCCTGATGCTCAGTGTAAAGTGTCTCCTGCTTACCAGAGCTCTGATCGTACAGGCAGGGACATTTTGTTTCAGAAGTTCTCTGGGGAGGCTCAGGATGGTATCAAAACCAGAAATGCATCATTCCTCACCCCTTCCTGAGACTAGGTGACAGAAATACAACTGCAGAGTCTGGGTTTGCAGGAGATTATGGTTTCTAGCGGCCCAGTCCTTTTTGGAAGTCAGAATGGAAACAAATACTGGCGACTTAATCCAAAACGGAAATGTGAAAGTTTCCTGGGTAAAGCTCCATCTTTAGAAAGAATGGAGTACTGCACTTTGAAGAAGGCTCAGGTGCAATCTCACAAAAGGAATTATAAAATGAGTAATACTTCCTTTCTGTTATAATTTAAATTGTATTTCCGGGGAGGGGGGGGTTCCCCTTTACAATTGCCATTTGTCATGGCTATAGGGAGAAATTCAATTTTATTCTACCTCTTCTGTTTTTACTGCTAAAACAAAAGTGACTTGTAGAGGATGTTACTCCTTATTTGGGATTTTAGTTATTACGTCTATTAGCATTTTGTCCCTATATCTGACCTTGAATGTATGTTTGAAAGAGGGTTTCACAAATGACTTTGCTTCAGTTTGAGGGTGCAATGAGGGGTTCAGGCTGGCAATACATCAACTTTGTTTTGGTGTTTTGGCTCATGGTCCAGACATGAGGTATAAAAGTGGGGGTATGTGAGTTTGTAGGCCATGTCTGTCACCCATCCATAGTAAAGCCTGAGGTGGTGCATTATTTACTCTGAGAAACACCATCTCTCTTTGTTCAGTGCTGGTTGTACAGATCTCACTGGCAAGGGGTGACCCTTCTCTGTTCCGATCAGCCACAGCTCACCGCAATGGGCACTCTTGGGTAAGAATTTTGTTTGGATCTCTTTGCCTCTCTAGTTGAGTTTATATTGATAAACATCTTGCAGATGATGTGGTATCAATGACTGTTGAGGCAACAACTGATATCAGCCTGTGCAGGAGAAGCTTTGAGACCATGGCATGAACACTCTCTGCTCTAACCAGTTCCACATCAGAGCTGAATGGAAGGTCAGGTTTGAGGAATGAAAGTCACCCATTACAGCGCTCATCACAGGTCAGTCCCATGCTTACCTTTGAGGCTCAGCTCACACACCACCGCCTCTGCCTTGGCAAGGACCAGATCCACAACAGCTACTTTGGCACCAGCTTCCCCCAAGGCGTGAGCAAAGGCTCTGCCGATGCCCTGCCCTGCGCCAGTGACAAAGGCCACCTTGCCATCCAGACGCAGCCGGTCGAGGATGCGCTGCCTGTTATAGCCCCAGAAGACGTCATCGCTCACCACTTCCTTCTGAAACAAAACACACAATAAGGGGCACAGCTCAGAAAGTGACAACTGTGACAACTGTGAAGGACTTTGCCTGTGAGAACGAGGTGGGAGCAGGAGGAGGGATCCATGTCTTCTTGGCCCATTAATTAATACAAAAAGTGTAACTAATCCAAGTCAATATTGGTCTCAATAGGAGCATTAAGGTGCCAGACAATAGAGCAGAAGGGCTGTGCTTCAGGGAGATGCTCTGGCCACTCCACTTACATGACAGTAGGGCATGGCATTTCCCAGCCTGGCTTCCCATGGAAAATGGATCAGGTGCATTGTCTTAGAAGTTGACTGATTAAGTCTTCAAGTTCTTTCACCCCCCAGGGCCCAACCCTGCCCTCAGGCTCAGCTGACTCCAGAAAGACACAGAGGCTAAGAACAAGGCTCCAAAGGCAGGATTTTGCTCAAGCAGAGTGCAATCAAAATATCTTCACAAGGCTGGTGCACAAATAAAGATATCAGCCAATAACTTAAACCAAGCTGTCATCTGATCAGCTGCCATCCATCATTTCCCCCTAACTGGAATCAAAGTGGAAAATACAAGATGTTTAAAATATTGAGTTTGAAATGCCAGGAATTACCAGTGGGTGTAGCTTTGGGAGAGATCAGAAACTGCAAAACCATCAGGATGTTAGTCTGGTTTTACTGAGTTAGGCCATTGCGATTCCAGATGGGAATTTCACTACAGCTGGATGATGCCCACTACATAAAACAGAGAAAAATAAAATCACCGCCTTCTTCATAGGACAAGCAAAATCTAAGGCCATCAAAATACTCAGCTTAGAGAGCATAAGAGGGTAGGTACTTGTGCTGCCTTGGGCCAAAAAAGAACTATTTCAGAAATATTGTATAGGCTCATTACAGCTGGTCCTCAGCTCCATCTGCCCATATCCCCCTGCATGGCAAGGATTGGAGAGCAACAGGCACAGACATCCAGCAAGCAGCATTCTCCCCACTGTGGAGATTCATCACAGGACCAGCTGATCCAAAAGTCTTTGCACAGAATCAGCATTTAACAGCTTTAGTGTAACCCTGGACTAGTGAGACTAGAAGATTCCAAGCCCTAAGCTGGTAAGTCCATAATGCACAGCTCTCTGTGTTTGGATTCTTGACACAAAATCCGTGAAAATTATTTTGTTCTTGTCCTCATCAGAGAGGAAATACCCACCTTGGATTCAATCACTGCATCTGGAGGTATAGGGATCCTTCGAATGATGCTCAGTCCACTCTGCACAGGTAAAATTACCTGCAAATACAAAGTATACACAGTTTTCAACTGCTTTGTACTTGGCTTTCTGTCACCCGAATTCCACTGATATGAAGGACAATCCTCAGGCCATAGTAGCTCTTCTCCTGCTCCTACTCTTAGGTGAAGTTGCTTCCAACACTAATGTCAGGCATTTGTATTTGCTCACATGTCTCTTTCAAACTCACTGCCTCCACAAATGCCAGGAAAAAATTACAATTTTATCTCTCCAGTTTCCAAACCAGTGCCAGGTGCTGAGATTGCTGGTTTTCCACTGTCTTGATAAGGCTGTCATGGGGATATTCCAGTATTACAGTAAATCACAATAGCAGTACTTTGGCATTCTCCAGCATTTGTTAGAATATCTGTCCTTCACCCACAGATGAGGGTGCAGGACATGCATCATCATGAGGAAACCTGTGCTCAGTGTTGCAAATTCAACACAGTATCACAGTGTTAGAACATCAGCTATGGAACCCACACGCTATTTACATGCATTGAAGGGGTAACAGTGAGATTCAGAACATGGAAAACTGTCATGAATCTTTCCCTCATGTACAAAGAAAAGCTGTTGCTCCTGGAACATTGGCTATTAGTTGTGTTGATGAAAGAATAAATACAGAACCACAGGAAGTACCTTTAGAGGTGTCTGGTCTGCACGTAGACAAAGACCTTTAAGCCTGTGAGAAACCAAAACACTTTGGACATGAGCTGCACACCTCTGTGCCATGGGGAGCTGTGGCAGGGGGTGGGTGGGAGGTGGCAGACCTCCCTTATCTCATCATGGGACCAGCCTTACAGTGCAGGAGGACAAACAGGAATCCAGCCACCACCACAGTCCCTCTGCCACCCCAGAGCAGCCATGGCATGAGAGTGAGCTGCTGGCTGCTGTCCTGGGGTAGCATCAGTCACACCTGCTTTTAAAGCCCTGAAGGCTACATGTTTAATTTTGCCTCTGAAACCACACTACATTGTTTGTGCATCCTATTGCTTCTCTTTTTTTTTTTTTTTTCTCCTGCTGGAGTAGGACTTTGTTGACTCCTGTTGTGCTCGTGATGCCCTACAGCCCCCAGAGCCTTTAAAGCAGAGTGGTGGTTCTTTGGTGGTGCTGTTGAGCTGATTATTCACTCTTAAGTGCTTCCCTTTTATCTTGCCTTTAACACTCTGTAAGATATAGACAGAGTAGGGACTATTCCTGAATATAGAACTCATACCTAGAGCTCAAGTGAGGTGAATTACAATAAAATCTAAGTTCATTTTAGGTCCTCTGGATAATGGCATCAACAAAAGAAAAATTTTAAAGAGTGCTTTGCAAAATCCATAGATACAGCACCACGGGCACCTTAACCAATGGCATTGCACTAACCTGCTCAACACGAGGATCTGAATTAATCACTGAATTTAATTTTCTGACAGCAAGTACATTTTCATCAGATACATTCTCCAGGTAGACTTGTCCTTTCATGAGTGTATTCTCTACACAGATCACTGCATCCATTCTCAGCAAGTGGTTATCCATGACAAAGCTGTAGTACTGAACAGCATTCCTTTGATCAGCATCAATAAAGACTATATCAAAGTGCTCATCCTCAGCATGTAATGCCTGGAGAAAAAAAATCATGTTGGAGAAAACACTAATTATTTACCTGAAAGTTTAAAGTCTTGCCATTAAAATACCCTTTATATGAGGCCCAAACTAGAGGGAAATTTATTCCTTTAAAGTAACTCTGCTAGAATTACTTCTGGAGATCTTGGGAGTTTTCCATGCTTTGCAAACAATTCTTCACCAACAAATCTCTGAACTTCTCAAAGAAAACCAGTATATAAAAGAGGATGGCTCATCCCAGCTTGTGGTGTTGAGTCACAACAGAAACATCTGCATACCTTGAGTCAAAGCAAATTGATCCATCAGGGTAAGGGAGAGGACTAGCATCAAACTCTGCCACTGAGATGCTTCAGTAACTTATCTCTTCTCAAAAGAGCAACTGTCAACAAATTGAAGAGTGGCAATTTTATCACTCTGAGCTAAAAAAGGGGCATAAAGAAGAGCTGGGAATTGCAAACTAGTGAGTCCCACTTCAGTAGCAGGAAGAGTTGAAATCCTAATTAATAATAGAATTATAAAGCACATAAAAGAACAGGTCACAATATAGATAAAGAAGCACAACCCCTATGAAGGAAAATGATGTTTCTTTAATCTAAAAAAATGCTTTGGATGGCTCAGCAACAGAGAGGATAAAAGAGAACTGGCTGCTATCATCTAATTGGATTTTCAGAAATGTGGCACACCTTCCCTCCAAGCAGGCTGCTGATGATAATGTATAAAAGTGTTGATGGATGACCAGATGGGAGCCTTTACAGCCTTCTCCTGTGGCAGTTAATGCACTTGCTGCCCAAGAGGCTGCTATGGAATATTTCAGATTCCATCTGGGACTATTTAACTGCATCTGTGAGCGTTGTAATGAAACAACAGCTCATCCACCTATCTCGGCAAGCTGAAATGCTTTCAAGTCTTGGCATTTTGAGTGAAAAGAGAAACAATTATGTTTTCCAGAACTCACTGGTTCTACCACAACTTTTAATGGCACTTCTTGCATCCAGATTTCCCTTTCGTGTTTGGAGACATTGTGCACAAGGAGCGATAAGCAATCCCCTGAGATGTACCAGCAGAAGCATCAATAACAAATAGCAACAGAATAGGAAAAACTGGGGGTTTTTTCTGGCACTGAGGTTGATGGCTCCCAGAGATTGCAGGAGCATTTCTGAGGCAGGGAATGTGTGGTTAAGACCAGGATGTATCAGGAAGCGGATCACTGAAGCTCTGAATTCCTCTATCGTGCAAACTGGTGTCATTGTGAGGTTGTTAGTGAGGAAATTAAGCCTGGATAGTCACATTTAACTGCAGATTCTTGATAGCACAGAAACTCTGCCAAAAGCATTCATGAGTCCACATTTAGGACACCTTTAGGTACTATATTATAATGAAAGAAGAACTTAAGGCCAAATATATGCTAGTTTATAATAAATGTTGCAGAAATTGGGACATCTGGTTTCCTAGGATTCATCTTTTCATTTTGTGACCAGTAAGAAAATTTTGTCCTGGTTCCCTCTTGAGCCATATTGGGGGAAAGCAGCAGGAACATTTTTGCTACTGTGGAAGAGCAACTTCTATCAGGTTGCACCTCAGCCAGTCTGGCCAGTATAGATACTTCAGGAAGGGTCAGAAGATGAAACCTGGGTGGAGGAGCCCATCAGGAAGAGGGATTTGAGGTCTCATTCCCCAGGGAGAAGAGCCAAAGGCAAATTTAAGTAATTCAGCATGACTTATCACTACTTTCTGACTTGTAACCTTCCTGGGTGGAGGAGGTGGGGGGCAGACATTCAGAAGCAGATGTGGACATCGCTGAACATATGTTACTACTGCTCTGTGGTATGGCTCCCTAATGAAAAAGAATCTTACTTTTATGCATTGGCTTCATTAGGTCCATATGGAGTTGTGTGGCTCTTTGGATATTAGCTGGACTTCTCATTTCAGCCCCCTTTCCATACTGCCTACCTGCTCACAGCTTATCTCCTTCTTATCTGTCTTCTGATACAGATAAACCACCTTTTAACTCCACAGTTTTCATCCCAGGAGGGTGCCTGGGTTGGATATGTATCCAGGGCATGCCTGCCTTGTCCTTGGATTGCCTGGGTGTGCAAGGCCATTGTTTCTAAGGGATTTCCCTTCTGCCAGTTCAGCAAGTCCTGAATAACCAGCCATGAAGGTCACTTGGGCACCTTTCATTTCTTCCAGATACCCAGTATCTGACACCTGTAAGAAATTGCCTGAGTTTGTACTGGGTTCTGCCACCATTTGATCTTGTTTCTGAAGCTTCGAAATTGCTGCTGCATTTTCCATATTTAGCTGGAAACAGCTCCAGGACTTTTAAGAGGAATCCATGAAATTCCTTGAACCAGCTTTGCCTCTAGAGCAGGAGAAAAGCAGTCACAGGAACAGGAAAGTCCTCTGTTTTCTGAAGCTCCTTGACTGGCAGAGCCCAGGTCATACAAACTGGTGGTCACTGTGGCCAGGGCACCACACTAGAGAGGATTTCCTCACTGCCAGCAGCCACTGCTGAACCAAGACAGCCAGAAAGTTAAAAAACTGCTCTACTACTAGCTCTGACTGCAGACCCAGGCACTAGAAAGGTGGGTGCAGTGGCGAAGAGGACAACTCCTTGCTCTCCCATATGGATGAGGGGGCTTGAGAGAAGGGACTGATGATCCTTGCCCTCCCAATACAGACTAGGCCAGGCCATGCCTGGGACCTCAGAGCATGCTGGAGATGCCATTGTCCTTTGCTTGGAGAGAGTCAGAACCCAAATGACTCCAACTGCAAGTAAAGCTGAGATCCAGAAGGAAATAATCAGGCTGCAAAATATCCTGCTGAAACTAATTTCCTGAGTGTTTACAGTGCAATCCCTGCTCCTTGCTATGGAGTCATTGTAGATGGTAACAGATGGCAATGAGAGTTTTAATTCAGAGCAAACTTGGCTAAAATTAATGCTTTTGATTACAATGAGTCATTAACTTCCTTTTGGATTAAAAAAGTGTAACACTGCATTCCATGGAGGAGATGCACCAAAAGAGACCATGAGAAAGGGCACAGCAGCAATGCTGATGGATACAGCCAAAGATCAGGAAGAGGACACCCTGAAAAAAACCCATGAATGAATCTTTGCCAAAGCTCAGAGAAAACCCAATTGCAGTCCTTCTCAGAGACAACTTAAGGCACACACAAACTCAATCAGGAAAAAAATGACTGCCCAGTTCCTTTGATATGGATCATACAGTCAGCATATTTGTAATAAAGATGTACTCAAAACTTATTACCTTCCCTATGCCTTGTTCTTGACCTAAATGTAATAGCAATCCATCCTTAGGGTCCACAGAATACATGAAAAAGTACAGCTTCCTTTTAAAACACCATTAGAATATTTTACTGTATGTGGACATACACTCTTGTTACTCCTAAATGCTATTCTATTGAGTACAGTTTATATTCACCGGCAAAGCGAAATCTCTAGGGAAGCCAGAGAGGGAATGCAATTTCTAGTAATAACAGCTCACAACAGTGAATACTATCCACTTATCCCCACAATTTCCAGCTATTTTGGACTCCTTTCTGAATTAACCTTTCATATCAAAAGGAGCAATTCTAGAGCACACTAGAGACTCCGACACAATTTCATGCATAATTTATTCACTCAGTTCAACATTAAACGCAGAGTCCTTGACTTCGTCAAGGTGGATTCTGTTGGCAGACTTCACAAGCAGCAAAACAGGAGAAATGAGATCTGCAGCTCAACCTCTTCACCTATTCTGTCTGCTAAAAGGAAGGAAAAAAGAAGAAAGCAAACCCCGACATGCTTACACAATGCCCTGCAATCAGCAGAATCGGCTGCAAACACGGTGTTATTTTTTGTGTTGCACTTTCAATTTTAAAATGGAAGGATCAAAATCATGGATGAGAATAATTTCCCAGTAGTTTGCATTCTGTCTGGACTCACTCCTGCAGCCATTGTTCAAACAAAAGTCCACTGGGAATTGAAAGAAACTCTGTGCAGGATCAGGCCCTTTCTGGCAGCAGATTCATGGCAAGGCATGTTATCCAGGCACAGCACAACAGAGTTTAGACTTAAGGACCTTGTTTGGAAATGTTTTCAAATGCTGGCCCAGCAGATATAGAAAAGAGTTAATTCCCAATGAGAGCACCCGTACCTGAGACTGAGCCCAAGGAAAGCTTTCCCTTCAGTTCACATTTCAAAATACTATGTAAAAACTACTGAGGCTCTTGGGCACAGAGGTTTGTGCCATGGTGTATGTGAGCTACATGCTTTGATGGAGACATCACCTAGCTTGGAAGTGTCTATCCCTCACCTATGGGAACAGTGGATTTTTATCATTGTGCTCTCATGTGCCAAATGAACCCCACTGTCTACTTGAGCTCTGTGGTTTCTGTCTGACCCTCAGCATCCCCTGACAGGTCAAAATGTCAGATATTTTGCAGCTGGCTGTGGTTTGAGACAGGAGGCAGGGAAACTGGCTGATTCTGCCAATGCTGTGGGATACTGCAAAGGAACATCAGGAGGCTTCCGAGACCCTGCTCAGGGTGCTGTTTTGGACTAATGTGCTGCCTTTACACTGCTCATTCCCAGACCTGAGGAGCCATAGTTTTAGCTAGAAGAGCCAGAGCCACCTGGGTCCAAAAAACTCCACTCTCTGAGGCACACTGACACAGATGTGTTGCATCCTTGTGGCAACTGCTGCAACATCAGGCAGTTTTCCTTGTAAAGGGCATCAGCAGCAGATGTGGAGGCAGCATTGGACACATCCTGCAGTACTTGGATGGTACTCTACCTGAGGCTAGGATGTAATTTTTGGGTGAATCAGTTTTACACCAGAAGGGAGAAATTATACACTTTCTGGCAGTTTGGACTTTCTGAACCATAGCTTCAAGTAGCAGAGAAGGAGTTCCATGACAGGTTGTTAATCTATGTATCATATAACATTTCTGTGCTTTGTGCAGTGCAGCAAGGCAAATCCTACTCCCAGGAGTTTGCAATACTGCAAAAGTTTGAGGAGCAGCAGATAAGCAGAAATCCTGCTCTATCACACTCAGATTGAAAGCAAAATTCATCCATCATCACCACAGCAAAAAAGCTGTATCAAACACCAAAGGGCAAGTGGTGGGTGACCACCTCTGCCCTCTAATTTCTCCAAAGAGACAAGAATGAAACCTTGGGCTGCAAACACTCTAGGCAACAAAGACAATCCTTGCCAGAGTTTGTTCCAGCTCTTCAGAATCTCACAGTGCTGTTCAGCAAATATTAGCCAGCTCTGATGTAGACCAGCCTCCCTGCAGACCATGGGGACAGAAACGTTGTTCTCTGCCTCCTTCATGAAGCTGCGCTGTGAGAGCTGAGCTGTGCCACCCCCATCCATCTCCCACCTGTGACTGCCTTGTCCTCCTGCCTTTAAGCATGTGCACAGAGCAGGAGAGGAAGCCTGCTGTGTCTCCAGCCTGAACTGGTCATGTGGGAGGGAAAAGGCAGCATTCTGTTCACAGTCTGAGCCTCTTCTGTGCATCCAGGTGTGTCCCCATGTGGCTGCCCAATTCCAACCAGGCAAACTTTGAGAAGCCCAAAATGCCACGGCACCAGAGAGGCCACCAAATTCAATGCTTCAGTATTTACAGTCATTGTAGATTAAACCTGTAGGAAAATCCTGATTGTTCTGATACCAGTGACAAAACATCTGCCACGCTGAGCAAAAGTTCATAGCCCAGTGCAGAAATCCTGCACAGAGAGGTGTCCCCATGCTGGGATCTCTCTCCTGCCAAACACAAGCATCTCTGTTCCCAACAGCTCCAAGAGGTATTTGAAGTCCTGAGCACCTGCAGAACTGGGGTCAGGATGTGCCTTCATGTTGCAATCGGAGGATATAAAATCAATTGCAACATTCTGTTTTAAGGATTTAATTTTCATGTCTTTGCTCCTTTCTTTAATCTCCACACAGCATGTACTCTGCCTGCCTCTAGATATTTTAATTCAGTCACAGTAAGTCAGTTGCACAGAATGGGCACTAGAGAGCAACAGCAATTCAATTAATTTCACACTCACTGCGGGGAACTGGGATTTTAAATGCTGCACATTGCAGGTGATCTGTAACGTTTCGTTTATTCTTATACTTGGCAAAGCTCTTTGTTTCTTTCTTATCAGACTTGCAGGTCATGAAAGCCAGAGGTCAGAAAGCTCCTGGTCATCTCATTTTAGAAATAAATATGGTACCTGTTAATGCAAATAAAGCTACAATCAAGCTCACACTGACACAACCAGATTGAAAATGGAATCAGAACAAGTTGGTTTGCGTTAATAATAGAAAGGGTATTTAATGAACCTGGCAGGGGCATCACCGTGTCACGTGCTGGACCTGCAGCAATGTCCTGGAGATTCATAAAGTGGAATTAAATGTGAGCTGCTAGCAATCGTAAGCTTTTCACTTTTTTGGGACAAAGTCACTAGTCAGAATGAAACAAATACAGCTAATACCTTATTTGTCTTAAACTCATCACACTGCTCTGGAAGTGAGAAATTGGTGCTTAATTTCCCACAGCGTTTGCAGTGGGGGAAAATAGTGAGAAGTTGTGGCTGAATTACAAACTTCTCCAAGACTTTTCTGATTTTTTGAACACTGGGAGCAAGTTGTCTCTCTCAAGAGCTGGCTCAACAGGGTACAGACACACTCTTCCTGTTTGTTATATTTGGAACTAGAGATCCAAAACAAAGCCAGTGGACATCAAGTAAAACTGACATTGAAGCCTATTGACCTACACTGAGAGCTTGTGATTCCTCTGATAGAAAAGCTGCAGGATTTTAGTTTAAAAGGAAAAAAACACTGTCTTGTGTGATAGAGCTGTCCCATAATACACTGTGATTAAGAAATAACCTCAGTGCAACCATGTGTTCACATATTTGCAAGCAAACTAAGGCCACCATCCAGCCTTCGGTGTGCCTGCCCAAAATGCTATAATGAGATCTGCACAAGAGCTCCCAAACTCCCCCTCCAACTGACATTACCTCCAAGGTGTCTGCCACTGGTCCCACTTGCATGTTTATCTTTTTGCCATCTGAGGAATAATCAAATGCTTCTTGGCTGTTCACTCCGAGATACGGCACTTCTGCACATGCAAAGATTTTGCCATCGTCTGGCAATTCCTCTGCAATAGCAAGGATACTGTAACCTTTAAGCTTGCCAATTAATAAAATCTTCCTGGCTCTGATCATATGAACAAACATCCTAAAAATTTGGCCTGTGGAAAGACAAGAATGAAAAATTAAAAATAAAACCATAGGAAAGACTGTACCCTGTTCTCAAGGAAAATTAGATGTGCCTTTTAAGTGATCATTAAAAATAAAAAAATCCCTTGATCTTAAAACACTCTCAAGTAAGGATTTAACAACAGAATCTGACAAAATTTCATCTAAAATGCAGCTAAAAGACAACAGAATAAAGGGACTGGTTTTAAATGTAGAACCTTTATCATTAATGCTGCTATTGTTCAAGCGCTTGTTAAATAGTGCTTGAAATATTGCATATTTTAACATTCCCCCCATATGGAAATGGCTTTGAGATGGCTCCATATTCTTTCTGGAATCCAGTTTAAAAAAAAATCACTACATTACCTTGCATTTGCTCTTAGAGTCATTATCCCTAGATAGCACCATCATTTAAGAAATTTATCATCAGTGGTGTCCTTCGAACAATGTATTAGTGTAATACATTATAAGAGTACTTCACTGGGATGATATATTACTCCAAAGATGGGAACATCTGGGAAGAATGAATCTGGGAATGGATTTAGTGTAATAGGCTTTATATGGGCATACAAGTCTGGGTATTGCTACTTGTAAAGGTACAGTGCTTGGCCACAGGCCACCTCCACCACAAAAAGCACATAAACCCCTAACAGACACCTCCAAACCCAACAAAAGTGATTTTTCCCTTCCTTTGTCTTCCAACAAGAGTAATCTCTTTATTGCTTACTAAGGGATGGGGCTGGCACTGTGAATTAAACACTCACAAGTGTGTGCGTGGGTACATGTGCATGAGTAGAGGGACACAGGAGGAAAGGGACAGGGAAAATTCATACCAAAGGAAGATCAAAGCCTACAGGAAGCTCATTTCTTTCTTTTTTAGTGATTTCCCACATTTTATGAGCATTTCCATGACATTTATCTTCCCTTAACTCAAGACTTCAACATCAGTGATAACCTTTACACCAATCTGGTGCAATTTTATCCTCTTGGTTGACCAGCTCACCATTCAATGAGCCACAGGCACGTGCTTCCTGCAGCCTAACTCTGCTTTCTGCTCCTTCAGCATCCCTTGGGATGTGGCGAGGTGAAGTTTTTCTGGAAAAAGAAATAAATTTCAACATTATGGTAACAAGCAAAATCTGAGAGTCCTACATAAAAACCAGCAAACAACAGGGAACGCCTGGAAAAGCTCCAGCTGAGCATGACCATGAAAAATTAGCCCAGAAGCATTACAAATATCCTAAATTCCAGTCCTAAGAGAACCTGGCTTGGCAATAAGCCCATCTCAGTGCTGGCAGCTACCCCAGCCCTAGGGACTTGGGAAGAAAGGGACCAAAGGGAAGTATTCTCCACTGTTCAGTCCCAAGTCTTGGTCTTTCCTGTTCCCAGTTGGTCCCAGACAGCTCTCTATCTGCTGGTTTGGAGTCAATTACTTTAGTTACTCTGGCCAGGTTTTGTTCAGTCCTACAATGATTATTTTTGTTTCAGGCAGGAAAAAAAGGTTTCATTGCAGAACAGGGGAAAAGATGTAAAACCCAAATTGCTTTGCAAGACAGGAAAAACACAGTTTTCCACACAAACTGCTGAGAAAACCGAGTGTCTCCAGATGCTATTTTACAGAAGCCAGGCCTCTGACAATGTCTCTGGATGAAGTGATATGCTACCTATTACACAGGGAAGGCAACAGATGTCTGGAAAAAGTCCATAGCCTCCAGACAGGTTAGATTACCCTATGTGAAGAAAGTAACCACCAGAAATGGCTGGTGATCATTCTGCAGGCAGAATTTAGAGCCATTTCATAATTTTTTTTTCTCCAACTTCCCCCTCCCTACTCTTCAGTAAAATGAGAAAGAATTCATAACCCGTGTCAGCCACACTCAGATAATCCAAGTCTTAAAGAGTAGAACATTTCATATAACCTCTTTTCTGCCCCTCACAAATGCTTTAACAACTTTAATAAGATAATGTATAGCTATTATCCTACAGCAAGTGTAAGTCAAACAACTATCAGCTATTATTTCAGCAACAGAATGAACGCTCAGTGTTCCCATAATCCACAGCCTGGAACAGTTTACACATTGTCAATTTTAGACAGAACTGGCTTTTTCCACATATCAAAATGTACACTGATAAATGGGAATTGTTTAGCAGACCCCACATGGCTGGGTAATACGCTGTAGCTCAAAAAAGAATAATGAGGGTATCAGTTGGACTTCTGAATTAATGATACCTTAAATTAGTTTAATTAATTAGTTTAGTTACTAGAGTAATTTAGTTAGCAGATTAATTAATGTTTGTTGAGTGCTTGGAGATAAAAGCTGCATACAAAGGCTGTTATTAGTGGGTGGATCCAGAGGTGCAGGTTTTCCTTATTCTTTATTTATCCCAGCACCAATTTGATCCAGGGGCTCACTCTTTGAGCCTTCGAGCAGGGTGGTGTGCTGATATTCCCCAAGATATGGTCCAACACAGAAATTGCCATAGTTAGCAGTCAGCTGGGAGAATATGTTCCAAAATGTAGAGGTAGAGCCTCTTGGTTCTCACCTCCTCTCCTCCAGGCCACAGGTGAACACAGACACACACATCCAAACTTTGCCATATATTTAGGTGCAGTTAACTCTCATTCTCCTTCCTCGCATTTTCCCCCACATCTATGACATGTTCTAGACAGAAAACCTTAGAACAGACTCATACAATCACAGATAACAGTACAAGGTTACAGTCCATACCTCTTAGAAGTTGCCATTGCATCCAGGTAAGGGTCTAGTCCAAGTGCAACATCAAGAGCTTTTTGTAAGTAATTCCTGAGCTGCTCAGGTACACGAGAGTCACTGAGGGCTATTTCTTTGGCTTTGAGAAGGTTCTCAGCAATGTGTGCAGCTGGGGTTTCTGAAATGGAAAATAAAAGGAAGAGCAACAATTTTGTAACTGCTCAAATCAGCAGAAGAGGAGTTTAGAGTGCAAAAAAAAAGTGCACTTTTTTTTAATACAAAATACAAGTTTTTGAATTACTATGAAAACAGTCATAGGAACCATTTCAAATTGAAAAAATATTATACTTCTAATAGATTTTTGTTGCAACCATTCTCCCTTTTTGGAGGATCAGCGCACTAGATCAAGGATAAGAATGTTTTAGAAACACAAATTTTGCTTTTGAAGGTCTGAGACAAACATCAAACACCAAACAACTTCATAGAAAACCCACTCCTCTAGGCAGCTTTGTCCTTGGAGAAAACAGAGTGCTTCCCAAACTGCTCTTGCTGAACCAGGCAGATCCTCTAAGCCAGGAGATGCAGGCACAGGGTGTAGCTTTGTAAACAGGAGAATCTCCACTGCCTGTGTGTCAATGGGATGCACAAGTTTGGGTGGTGATGTGCCATCCTGAACTCACTGTTTCTTGGGTAACAAAACCTATGTTTGAATCTACCAGCACCACATGGCAGAACTCCCAGTACCTTATCATGAGCCAGATCCCACCAAAAGCTGATTATTCAGGTAGAAATAAACAACCGCAACACAACAATATATCAGTGTTTCAAAGGCTGTGGAAACATCTCCAGGTTGTAGATCACCTTGCCCTGGAGCCAAACCAATGCTGCCCATGGCACTAAACTTGCTCTGAGGCCCCAGAAAACCCCTATGGCAGCAATGCAACCATGGACCACAGCAAGCCTTGGCCCCAGAAAGGGAGACATGATTAACAGAAACTTCCCCACTCCTCAAGTGTAAGAGCACATGCTGGGTTATGAAAGCATCTGCAAGACCAGATGTCAAACACACAGGGCAAGAGGCTGGGAGCATAACTGGGGTGGAGCAGATTGCCCCTGGCAGGATTTTATTCCCTAGGACAGAAAGGCTGCAAAGAACTAAGTGGAGTGAGCAAAAAGAGAACATGCTTTATAACTGTGGCCTTCCAGTATGTGAAAAGAGTCTTCAAGAAAGATGAGAGACATATTGAATGGTGTGTAGTGACAGAACAAGGGGCAATGACTTTACACTGACAGAGGGTAGGTTAAGATTAGATGTTAGGAAGAAATTCTACACAGAGAGTGGTGAGGCACTGGAACAGGTCGCCCAGAGAAGTTGTGGCTGCCCCATCTCTGGAAGTTTTAAAGGCCAGGTTGGATGGGGCTTGGAGCAACCTGGTCTAGTGGAAGGTGTCCCCGGCCCATGGCAGGGGGTTGTAACCAGATGATCTTTAAGATCCTTTCCAAACTAACCCATTCTTTTATTTTATTATATGATTTACATCTCATTCCAATCTCTTGCCGTCAGATGGCAAAAGGGCAGCTTATGTCTCATCCAGCACTTTTATAATTACTTGCACATGCAGGAATAACCACCCTCTTCCCAATCCATGTCAGTTGCTGACCTCAGTCCAGCTATATGTTGAGCAAGCAAAGAGGACACGCACTCCTTTCACAGCATTTTCACCACCACATGAGGGAGCATCCACAGGCTCCCGCTGTACACTTGGAGAATGCTGGGGGTTGGAATCTGCTCATCCTCCCTGCCAAGCACTTGAGGGTTTTGTTAATTTAGGGGGGAAAAAATGTTTATAATCCATGTCAGATTTCAGTAATCATCATGTTAAGTTTCTGGATGAGTAACATGTAAGGATTGCCTGTCACACAACGGCAAACAAGACTTACCTCCCGCTGTTTTGTAACCTGTGTTATAACACCAACTGCGAGCGCCAAGAGGTGCTGCTGGGGATGGCAGGGCATGCCAAGAGCTACTCTCCATCCAAGATTATACAATCTTTTCAGGGAGTGCTGCATTTTTTGCAGCCTGGTGATGCTTTGGGCCAACAGCAGAGGTCAGAATTTCCTTCATTTATGCAAACATCAGACAAGTCAGAGCAGAGATCAGGGCTGGCTGCCCAGCCCAAGGCTCTGAGCACTAAGGTCAGCTAAACTTTATGTAACTACCTTTTTTTCCCCTAACATTATTCCAGAAAAAAATGCTTCCCTTTACTGCACAGGTTTGCACAACCCCAGCAAAACTGCTGCACTATATTAAGCACTAAACCATACTGTATGTGTCAGTGCCCCCTGAGCAGGCAGGTGATGCAATGTCATGGAGGCACCTGCTACTCCAGAAGTGAAATTAAACTCTGCAGCCTGTGCTTAGTTGGCACATTTTTGGTGGGGAAAAAAGGACACTTTACTGTTTGCAGGGGGCTACCCAGGAGGAGGTACAGAGACACTCAAGAAGAAAGTCTGGATTTGGCAAAAACAAAGCAAAAATGCCACATTCCAAGATGTAGAACCGAATCTTTGGTTCCAATTTTTGGGCTATTCTCATTTCACCTTCCAGTCTCTACATCTATTTAGCAGCCAGAAGACTTCCAGAAGAGCTCCCCTTCCCAGCCAGGGCAGAGCACTGAACCTGATCCACCTGAACACTTTGCTGCCAAGGCAGCTCAGTGCTCCAGTGCCAGTCACTTTGGCAGGAGCTGGTTGGTTCTAAACACTTGGAAATCCAGTGTGCTAAAATCATCCCAAGCAGTTTCAGCCATCATATTTATCAAGGCACCTCAGGCATTGACAACAGCTTATCACAACACTCACCACTTTGTCTAGCGTGGAAATACACCTCAGCTGTGGCTTTTTATCAGGCAATCCTGATTATGGAAACCACCATGCACTGCTTGGGCTGTTTTCTGACTCCATCAGAACCCTGCAGGCAGAACTGCAGCCTCTTAGGAGACCCTGTGCTACTACTTGACCCAACCATATTAACCCCAGCTGTGATATACACCCACTATATGATGGAACTGTAGCAGAGGGAACAGGGTGTGTGGTTGTGGCCCACCACCCACAAGCCCAGGCAGGGACATGTGCTGGGGTACAGGCATGTCATGGCCCATGTGGAACAAAGGTGGGCTGGCAGCATGGGCCAAACCCAAGTGCGTGGTCAGCAAATACAGCAAGGAGTCCTAAGCAGCGTGCAGCCTCAGCATCCACAGTGCCAGAGCTGGCACCAAAGCCAGAGTGATGGCCTGGGGACAGGTAGGGGCTTAAGGGTGGAGTGGGAGTATGAGGAGGAAGAAGGGGAGGACCAGGGAGTTAAACTCTGACTAAACTTCAGGGGAAAGCAAGAAAAACATACACCAGCTGATGAGTTTTCTGCAAGTTCTACGGATAGAAAAAGAACTAGAAAAGCTGAATCTGCCCAGTGCTCTATGAGGGAGAAAAAATAGTTATAAAACAAGTATCCCAGTCCATCAGTAATTAGTGACAGTCAAAACTGTCCTGGCACTGTGAATGTTCACCTTCCCCTCCTCACCCCTTTCTCCTGGGAGTGGTCCTACTCCCTCCACTGCAGACCCATCTCCCCTGCTCAGACTCTCTCCTCCCCTCAGTGAATCCATCCTCTGCTCCTCTCTGCCAAGCCACGGAGCCTGCAGGTCACATCTCCTTAGGCATGGTGGGGACCCAGGACTGGGGCATCACACCGTGTCCCCTCCTGTCACACTATCTCTCCTGGAGCTCCCTACCCCACACAGGGAATTTACCTGTAGGATTATGCATGTTCCTTCTTGTCCCCAAGCCTCAGAGAATGCTGTGGTGGGTTTGTTGCCTCTGCAGAGCAGCAGGTCGGTGCTCAGGCGTCCGTCGAGGGGTCGGACTTCCCCGAGATCACCCGAGCAGAGCCACAGCCCTGCGGAGAGCCTACGCAGGCAGGATGGCCCCGGGCGGGGGCTGCATCAGCTCCAGCTGCACCCGCCTGTCCTACCCAGAGCACAGGCAGCAGGTGAGATCCAACAGCATCTGACATGAAAAAGAACAACAAAAGAGCCGACTTTTAATGCTTTTGCTTTACATAAGTTCACATTCTGACCTTAGGAAACTGCTGGCTCTTGAGGAGATAGTCGGCAGTTTTGTAATTTTCTCATAACATACCACAGACTTGTGTCCCAGCTAAACCACCAGGTATGAGGCAAAAAAAGTCCCAGGACTCTGAACCCCAGATTATCTACCAGGTCACGGCTGCCCCATCCAGCCAAACATCAGTGCACAGCCTCTACTCTGGATCCAGGTCTCTATATGCACCGGGCAGGTTGTGTCACTTGGCTACTGGTTGACCTGCATCCCAAGAAAGGGTCCCAGGATTACACTGGCTGAGGGAGGCATCAGGAGGAATCAGTGGAGCATCCAGCCTACCCAAAAGCCTAAAGTGGCCTGCAGCAGAGTTGGGGTGGAAAGGGCTGGTGAGGAATTAAAGCAAAGTCATTAAAAATTGTGTGATGGAGCCAAGGTTAGCAGTCTCCTTCTCACAGAGATGAAACACAAACTGAAGCAAATAAGGAAAGGTGGAGTCCCCCATAACCAGAACAGTATGTTTCATCTCTGGGAAGTATCTTCCTGAGCTCATTTAGTAAAAAACCAGCTAACTGTACCTTCAAAGGGTGCAGAAGATTCCAGGGCTGGGCAGGGGAGGTGAGCAGGTCACACATGGCTCTTGGCAGCCCCTCTGCAGGATGGATGGAAGAAGCACATGCCAGTCATTGGTCCTGGCAAGCAGATGGAGTTTGGAAACTTAATTTGTCAGCTTCTCAAATGAAAGAGAAGACTTTTCAGTGTCCCCAAAATAGAACACAGAAATATAAATGGAAAATAAGTAAATGCACAGGACTAAAGAGTAAAAGAAAAGCAAATAAAGTAAGTCCCAGTGCTGGATGGATTTCTATTAATTAAAACAAGTAAACAAGATGAAGAGGACAGACCTCCTGGTATACCTAGGATTATTCTATTTTATGATTTAGTAAACAACAAACTGCACTAGAATTGCAGTTCCTGCAGAAAGCAATCCAAATAGTGTTTAAATTGGGAGTTAAAATGGCAGATGAGTATTTTGTAAACAGGCTTAAGAGTTTTAGTATGCCATCAAATCCACATCCACTAGCTTTGAAGGTGACTTTGGGCAAGTTGTTTCACTTCTGCAAGTCTATTTTCCTCTTCTGTCAAACAGGGATAAGAATCCTCTTGGCAAAGCTCTTTGCTATCTGGAGATGAACACAGCAGTGACACCTCAAGTCAGGAGTTAGACCCTTCCTGGAACAGGACTGTGTGGCTTTGGAGATTGTTCTTCTAGCTCTTTCCCAATAGTAATTTTGAGACAGATGAAGGTTCCTAAGTGAGTTTGGCTGCAATTAAGCCTTCAAAGCAATGAAGTAGTCTTGTCCAATGGGTTCCCAAACACCCATTTTTTCCAGCCTCTGCTTTTACATCTGTTTTTGGTTTTCTTGATCTTTGTTTCTGAAAAAGGACAGCTTTCAGAAACACGGCCAAGAAGGTGGCAAAGACGGGTTTTTGTCTTCAGGCACTGCTGGTGAAATCAAAGGAAGATGTTCCTGAGTTCAGCACACAGAATTGTTGGTGTGGCAAGCTGAGCCCAGGGCCCTCCAAAAGCCGCCGCTGGACGATCATATGGAAAAGTGAATTATGCAACCCTCGATCACGTGGGGATCAAAACTCAACTGATGATTTAAGCAGCCCTTCAGGAGATAAATTCTCTCTGATAATTTTTTTAAACCCACTATAAAGGCTAAAATGTATGTATATCATTTTATTACTCAATTCAAGAGAATGCCAGGAATGTGAGCTCAAAAGAAGTTTAACCAGCTGGTATCAATCCCCAGATACCCCAGCTGGTATCTGCTCCTGTCCCACCCCATAAGAGCAGCTCAGAGCCACAGCCAGATCAGAGGCTCTGCTCAGCAAAGGACGCTCCTGAATGATGTGAAGAATCACACAAACTGCCTTTCATAACTTTAAATTTGCTGTAGGGCATCATGTTGGAAGTTAATGTATGCACTCCTATTGTACTTCTTAAGCATTATAAAACCATCTGATTATACAACCCCATCCTGGTACTCGCACGTGTCTTCAAACGTTCCTGCCACCCCTAACATGCATCCCAGATTAGATAATCCTAGTTTTGTAATTAGTCTCTCCTGTGGAGACAAGACCTCCCCTTCCAATGCCTGGTCACCTGGAGCCTTTAAAAAGCACCTCAAAGGCACCCAGTGATGGGAGATTTCTGAGCAGGGAGATTTGACCCTCTGGAGGCATGCCAGTGTCAGAAGAGGCCTGTGCTGCAGCAGTCCCAGCCACCATGGCCCAGAAGCCCCAGCAGACAGACTTCCAGCTGGTGCGGGTCAGGAGCACATGGTGCCGCATCAAGAAAGGAGAAACCCTTTCCAATGGCGAGGATGAGATCACTCTCTCTGAGGCAAAAATGTAAGTATAGGAGCCCATGTTGTTCCCTGGTGCCTGTGCTGGATGGCTCTGGCTGGCCAGACTGGGTGGTCTTCCCAGTGGGATGCATCTCAGATGGAAAAACCACCTTGTGCACTTTTGCAGCTTAATCCTACCATTACAGAATTACAGAATAGTTCAAGTTGGACAGGACCTTTAAAGGTCATTGAGTCCAACCCTCCTGCCATGGGTAGGGACACCTTCCCCAGACCAAGATTCTCAGAGCCCCAACCACCTACGTGAATGTCACCTTCAGAACATGTGCAATATGGCAGCACTGGGTGCTGCTGTCCTCCTTGGCACAACTTGGCTATGTCACAGAGGGAATTTTATCAACAATCTCCATTTTTGTAGATGGGAAGTTTATTTAAACTTCAAGAAAGATACACAGGGACCTCTGTATACTGCACTCAGGCTTTACCACTTGTGTGTACCTGCAATCTCTGTGTGCAAAAGCTCAAGCCACGCACGGGAGTCAGACACAATTGCAGAGGTGGTTGTAGACAAATGAAATGGGGAGATGGGAAAATAAACAGACCCTGACAGGAGCAAAACCCCTAACACATCTCTCAAACTGCAGAAGTCACCTAATGCAGCTTCAGACAGAGCAGAGAGACAAATTTCCCCCAGGGATACATCCAGCTCTTTGCTGATATTACATCTCTCCAGTTAATTATCCTTCAATTACAGAATACTCTTTTTCATGAGCACATGGACCCCCATTTGTGATGCAGATCTTTCTTAATACAGCTCTGCTTTGCATGTCAGAAGGTTTGTAGCATTTGTCATGCTCAGATTTTAATGGCATAAGTCTAACCTCTCTCTCAGTCAGATCAGAGGGACCTTCACCAGTGCTGGCAATGGTCAGCGACCGCACACGAGCATCACTCAGGCAGAGCTGCAGCAGATAGGACAGGAATTTAGTGGACCTAAAAGCAGTCTGCTGGAGCTCAGTCAATAGCAGAATGAACTCAGGGCCCAAGAACACCCAGAAAAATCCTCAGAAGGCATATACTCCAACAAGAGGATGTTCAGTCTCAAATTCACTATGATTTTTGTACAGTGGAAGGGTTGCAATGGGTGCTGGTTGTGCCATCCAGCATCCAAAGCTGATTCCACCAACTAACATTCCAAACTATCCGGTCTCTTAGAAGGGTCATACACCAGAAATGGATGCACATGCAATTAAGGTACAGCTAGAAGGTAGATATTTAGTGCATTAAAATGTAATGATGGTGCTTTTTGTAATAGTGCATTTTAAAAGCCCAGAAGAATTTTCTGGAAGGTATAAATACTCACTGGTTTTTTTTCCAAGAGCTATAAAGTTAAGGATAAACTTAGAGGCAATTAGTAAAGAAAGCAGAGAAGCATCTATTTAAAAATGTAAGTGAATGTTCAAGTATGTGAAAAAAATCGGGCATGTAGGGAAATCTGATTATCTGAGCCAGGTGCTCACTCAAAAAAAAAAAAAAAGGGCTCATAGAAACTTACATTTTTTCCTAACTGCAGCTTAAGAAACAGTCTTGTATAAAGTACAATATACCCTTTTTTTCCTGTCTTGATTCCAAACTAGTTTTTACCCTGCCTCCCCTGTTCCAAAGAAGGAATAACAGGGTTGTAGGGCTGTGTTCTTCACTGGTTTGGAGAGATACTGCATGCTGGTTTTTATTCATCCTTTAAAACTCCAGAATGCAAAAGCTTCACAACTCTCAAATAATTTTCTTTCCCTCTCTGGGAGCACTTCCTATTTCTGCCATACCTGTAGCGAGTCAGAGAGCCATTGATTCAACTGGAGCATTGTAGAAACATTGTTTTGTAAGGAGGTGTGTGGCTGCGTGCAGATAGGAATAAATCAACTCCTGTTAAGTCAGATACACCACCAGAAG